>NW_015170894.1:1009876-1053820 GCF_001447785.1 Gekko japonicus | reverse complement strand
GAATAGATTCTTTTGAACTATGGTGCTGGAGAAGACTCTTGAGAGTCCCTTGGACTGCAAGAAGATCAAATCAGTCAATCCTAAAAGAAATCAACCCTGACTGTTCCCTGGAAGGCCAGATAATGTAATTGAAGCTCAAATACTTTGGCCACCAAATGAGAAGGGAGCACTCACTGGAGAAGACCCTGATGCTGGGAAAGATTGAAGGTCAAAGAAGACGGGGACGGCAAAGGATGAGATGGTTAGACAGTGTCATTGATGCAACGAACATGAAATTGAGCAAACTTCAGAGGACGACGGAAGACAGGAGGGCCTGGCGGGAGCTGGTCCATGGGGTCGCGAAGAGTCGGACTCGACTGTGCGACTGAACAACAACAACAATGTTCTCTGAACTGAAAACAGTTATACTGAAATGCAGTTGTCAGACTCTGGCACTGGACTGGAGTCCAGGGTTGTCTCCTTCTCCAGAGTTCCTTTAGCAGGGCTTGTCCTGGGGGAAGAACCACAGAAAAGACTGGGGGCAGGATTACACCACCCTCTTCCCTCCTCCTGCTTGTCTTTTCTGGGAGCTGTGGCAAGCTGGGAAGCTGTTCCTGTGGCATCCAGTTGTGCTTCTGCAGTCCTCCCTTAGCATGGCCTGGCTGCCTCTCTCTCCTTGGAGGTTAAGTGTTGGGGTGGGAGGTCTGACCCCAGACATTTAGATTTTCTGGATAAATAAATTCCTGGGGTTTCTTCATCTGTTATTCATGCCCTCTTTGCAGCATGAGGACTTTCTGAAGCCATTGCTAAAGTGGGTGGGGGCAGAAGAGATGAAATACATGCCAAGAAGGCAGAAGAGATGGAATGCTTGCCAAGGAGAGTAAGGGGGGAAAGGGGGGAAATGGGGGGAAATGATACTGCCCCTGTGTTTAGGCTTGATTACATTCTCAGAGCAGTGAGGTGGCCTTCTGTCTGGATATTCAGTAGAGTTTGAACATCTGCTTCTTGTGTGGCCATCAGCATGAGTACTACTGAGACATTCTCCTCCTCACAAGGGTCATTTCATAACAAATGTTACCTGGTTCATGTGGGGTGCAGGAACTGTAATGTTCTCATTAAACTTGGTGGAAGCTGTTTGAGGTCCAAATCAGAAAAAAAAAGTTTGCTCCACAAACAGGCAATCAGATGACCATAGCCTATCCCTATACTTTTACATTTAGAGGAGGGGGTGCGGAAGATCCCAGGTTCAGTCCATGGCATCTCCCATTTTAAAAGGATCAGGTAAGAGATGATGGTTGTGATCACACACACTAAATAATGCACTTTCAATTTGCTTCCAATGCACTTTCCAACTGGATTTTACTGTGTAAACTGGCAAAATCAAGTTGGAAAGTGCATTGGAAGCAAATTGAAAGTGCATTATTTAATGTGTGTGATCGCAGCCGATGTGAAAGACTTCCCCTATTCAGACTAAGTAAAATATTTAATTGTTGGATTTGAAACTTACAAGACATGTCTTTTAAACATATGCTTTGGGCCTATCTTATTATTTTGTTTTTTGGGGAGGATTAATTATCGTATCAATTCTTTGATCTTTGAGCATGTACTTTTAAACTATTTGCCTGACTCTTGGAAGTTAACCGGTGGTAAACAATAATGGACCATCTGTGCCCTTACTGTTGATAAAAGACATAGTACAACACTGAGGAGATAAATGTCCATCTCCTGAAATCCAGTGGATTGAGGACCATATGTAAGAACCTAAGAGAAGCCATGTTGCATCATGCCAATGGCTCATCCAGTCCAACACTCTATGTCACACAGTGGCCAAAACCCAGGTGCTCTCAGGAGGTCCACCATCCTTATCGGCATGTGGATGTATGACATATAGATGACAATTGCATATGAATGTATTTTTAGATATTTGGAAACCTTGTGTAGATACTTATGTGTCGACTTGCCACCATCGTTGTTACAAAGGCTTTTTTTAAAAAAATAATAATCCTGCTTGATGTTTGTAAGTATTAAAAAGCAAAAAATAAAAAGATTTCTCTTACCCAAGACTCTGAAGAGCCACAGCCAGTCGGAGTAGACAATATTTGCCTCGATAAATGGTCTGGCTCCATATAAGGCAGCTTCATGTTCTTCATTAAGACAGAAAATGCCCTTTGGTGCCTTCCTCCTCCATCAGCTGATTTTTGTAGCTGCTTTGGCTTAGCTTAGTGTTTTCCTCAACAAACTGTTGCCCTTTCAACTATTTAATGATGCTACCAAGGCCCAATAAATACATAAAGTGCATATTGCAAAGCTGCTTAAATGCACCTAAGAATCTTCCCTTCTTGGAGATGATGCCTCGTGCATGTGCTCCCCCTTGTACAGATTTCAGCCCCAGTCTGTCTGTATATCCTGTATAGTTTAGTGGTTTGTTCTGAAAATGCTACATGTAGCTGGCAGAAGCACAAAGGAAATGACAGTCGGAGAAGGTGCGAAGAACTATTGAGCCAAATAATTTATTGAACTGAAGTTTCTTTTCTTCTGACCTTGCAGAGATGAAGGCATTTTCAAATGCCCCTGCTTTGATAAGCAAACATTTTAGAACCCTGCAAGGCAGCTAATGAGGGATTTAAGATATCAAAACACTCAGAAGTCATTACTTACTCTGCCATATTCTTACATAAGCTTTAAATCTGGGAAAGACTCTAAAGTTAACTGCAGAGGGTCTCAAAGCATAACTCGTCGGAAGAATTTGGCTAGACATTTCATCAATGACCAAAGCAAATGTAAGATTGTGCCTCTGGAATTTGGAGTCTCGAAATCAGTGGATTTCAGAGTTCAGTGAACCCTTTCCTCTTTGATTTCTCTTCCTCATCTGCCACTGAATCTTTGTCTGTGGCAAAGAATCTTGGATGTATTCTCCAGCTATCCACTTGCTTAACTTGTCCAGGGCAGTGGCATGTTATCATTGTGTTCACATACTTTAGGACACCCTAGAGCACTACCCCCCTTTGCTGTGTGTTGGAGGGAAAGGTTGTTAATGGTGAGCAAGCAAACTTTCAGGAAAAACTTGCCTGCTGTTATTAGTGTTCTCACAGAGGATTCTCTGATACGTTTCTGATCAACACACACAATTGTTTCCTTCAGGTTGTCATGGTCCTGAAGGAACATGATTTCAGGAAGCAAAGAAGGCCATAGTGAAAGGTGGAGGCATAGATTTGCCAGGTCCATCATGGCAACCAGTGTGTGTGTCAACCAGTGTGGTGTGTCTCACACACCAGTCTGGTAGTCTGCCATCAGCCCTTTTGACTATCCCAATGATTAGGAAATAAAGGGCAAGCCTCTAACTTTCCTGGGATTAAACAAGAAAGTCTACCATGCAAGGTCAGCTTTCAGAATGAGTTTCTCACAAAAGCAATTACTCTGGTAGGTGGTCAGCCAATCTAGGCTCTGGATTTAGCTTGAGGTCAGGTTGAGGGCAAAAAACCCACAAAAGTAATTTAAATATATATTTTATTAAGGTGCAAAAATAATTTAAACAAGAAGAAGAAACTGTGAGGATAAAACAAGAAGGCTAGAAATTCAAATGCTAACTAAAACATTAGTACATTACCATTCTCAGTTAAAGTTCCAAAAATCCAAAGTGGCTCTCTCCTGAATCCTGGGAGTTGGCATAGCCAGAAGCTGTCTGGCTCTCACAAGTGATGTCATCACGTCACCCATGTTGGGGGTGGGGCACCATAGAGTTTTCCCTCGATTCACGGAGTGTCCCCCCCACAACGTGGCCAGCATGATGATGTCACCTCCGGGTGACATCATCACGCTGGGGATGCCCTCTGGCAGGGGGTGGAATTCCCCCCAGGGCCCAATCTGCCGGCGGCGGGTAACGCGCCTCCCAGGTGGGAATTTACCCACCCATGGCGGGGGCTTGGCAAGCCTAAATGCCATAGAGTCCATCCTCCAAAGTTTCCATTTTCTCCAGGGGAACTAGTCTCTGCCATCTGGAGATGAGCTGTAATTCTGGGTTCCTGATCTTCAGATCCCACCTGGGGGCTGGCTTCACTAGAGAGGTGAGGAAGTTGCCCCCCTCTTGCATGACTCTGCCCACGCATTTTGGATCCAAGCCAGTGTTACTGCTGCCACCAGTGTTGCTGTTTCTACTGCTAGTACTCCAACTACTACTAGTCTGATGCTTTTGCTCGTGACTTGTAATTGCAAGAAAGTTCAATACAATTGCTGGAAAAGCCATTGGCCTACTTGGCCAGGCACCTTCATAATTACTACCACTAGTAGTAATGACCGCAGCTAGTAGTAGTAATTATGAAGGTGTCTGGCCAAGTAGGCCAATGGCTTTTCCAGCAATTGTACTGAACTTTCTTGCAGTTACTATTATCCGATCAAGTAATGATCAAAGGCGTAAGACCCAACTGCCGCTTGTGTTGATTAATGGTTCTGTTCACCCATTGGTGATCCTTAGTTGGCAGTACATTTGCTGTAGATGGGTTCTGTTCTGCTTTCCAGATGACTGCCTAGTTTTGGATAAATATTTTCTTGCAAGTTCTCAGGGCTGGAAAAACATGCAAGTGATAGAATAACCCAGTTTTTCTCCTTGCATATCTCCCTTGAGTGCATTGGAAATTGGGCTGCTTCCGAATGACTCATTAATCAACTTTATTTGCCTTCGTTAATTGCCCAACCTGAGTGCACTGGCTGTGGTCATTAGGACTGGAAGGGAGGCCTGAAAATGTGGCTCTTTTTTGCACGAGCATTTGCATACCCTTAAGCCTTTTTTTTTTTTGCAGCTCTTCATCTGCAAATTCCTACCTCTTGCATTTCTAGAAATAGTTACTAATTCATTATTGTCAGTGACATTTCCTGTACTTTCATGTGTTGCCCTAGCACTGCCTGTTTCCTCCATTTCATTATTATGAAACAGCTCGGCTGTGATAGACTGCTGATCCTCATCTTCATATTGATTAATTTCATTTCCACATACATCATCCTGTTTTTCAACAGCCTCAGCTCAGTCTTCTTAACAGTGAGTCATTTGCAAGACAGATTTTTCATTACCCAGGCTCGTCTTCTGAATAGGAGGATAGCCAGGTACAGGGCTGAATCCTGCTCCCTGTTAGACTGGCATAAATTGGGAAGGCAATGGAGTTTTTCCAAGTTTTGCAGTGATGGAGTCGGAGAAATGCTGTTTTCTTCTCTTGGCTGTCTTGTTGGAGTTATATGCCAGTCATACTGGGTTTGATCATTATCCATGTCATTAAAATTCAATTTATTTTTTTGGATTAATTTGTGGATTAAATGAGAGGCACTTTGTTGCATATTTTTCTCAAGAATCTAAAAGCTGGCATAAGTGCTTTTGAAATATAAATAAGTTGATTTCCCTTTTTGTAAAAATGTTCATATTCCTAAAGAGTTTTGTAGTCATTTAAAGCAACATAACTGACTCCAGAGTAGCCAAGAAACTTTAGTTGTTTTAAAATTTGAACATATAAACAATATTCTCCTAAAGGGCCTAGAGTGTGTAGCAGCATCTTGAACAATGGTAGTGCAGTCCTATCCATAGTTGTACTCTTCTATACCCATTAGAAGGGTACAACTATGGATAGGTGTAATTTTGCTTAGGATCATGCTGTAAATCCAACTAATGTAAATTGTCACGCTAAATTGTGTGACACCAGCAATATCAAAGTTAGCACTTTTGAGTTGTGTCTGGGAGTCTATGTAAATTTGTTGTTAGTAGTTGTTTCTGATCGCCTGGTGGTTCTTCTCAAGTTCTGCTAGCTAGTTACAATCATGGACCTGACTGTTCACCATGCTAATTGCATACATCCAAGTGAAGATTGTATCAATTGGCGTTACTGCCAATGGCCTGCCTCTTTGTTTGGGGAAATTAGCTATGTGGCAGGAGAGGCCAAAGGGGTACAGGGACTGCACACCAATTGTATACCAAGGTCTGGCACAGTAGGAAGACTCCAGGTTTGAAGAGTAAATTAAATAGGTTTTATTGAAGAATTTCCCTAATTACAAGCACACTAAGTGTTCAAAAAGAGCAAGCAATAGAGAACTAAGAAAGTAGAGGTGATGGATAGTGAATAGAGGGTTCAGTTATGGGGTAATACAACCTGTCCAGATGTGCAGAGCGCCATGAAAAAGGGATTGTTGCCTAAACAAAAGTTTGGGAGTGGACTGCCGGCATCAGGGCAGAGGCACACAAAATCTGAGGTCAAGAGCTCGGATGGATATAGACATTAGAGAATAAGGCTGACCAATGGGAGGTCTTGAGGGGCTTGCCCCAGGTGAAGACAAAAGCTTACCTGGACCAATCAGGTGTCCCGGGGGGAGCAGTTGTCAGGAGGGGCATGGCCTAGGTGTGACCAATGAGGTCTCAGAGGGGCAGAGTCTGGATTAACAGTGGCTATGATGGGCCTAGCCAGCTGCTAGATGGTAGGGCTGGGAGTGTCCATTGTGGAGCAATAGGGTGGTCTGGCGTTTCCCTGGTGCCAGACAAAAGAGGTGATGTTTCTTAATGTTTGGCAGGTTGAACCTGAATGGGTGACCATTCACTAGACATTGAGAGTTAATGTTTACCTTGATAGGTCTGGCATAGGTGAGCACTGATTTTAAATGTAAAATGTAATTGATTGTTTTATTGGTTTTATTGTTATGTATGGCATTCACCTCTTGTTAGCTGCCCTGAGTCCATGTCGAAGGGCAGGATATAAGTGAAAGAAAGAAAGAAAGAAAGAAAGAAAGAAAGAAAGAAAGAAAGAAAGAAAGAAAGAAAGAAAGAGGTGCAAGAATGCAGATATTTTAGACAAATATATGGAGATAGGAATGAGAGGATTATTCCAAACGTATTTCCTGACATACAAGTGAAACAAAAGTTGGGTCTGGAAACAAGCAACATACTTCATTCATGACAATAGCACAGACCAGAGGCTCTTTGTCCCTGCCTGCCTGAGCCATTTGGTCAGTAGAAGATGCCTGAGGCGATAGCAGAGACTTGCCCTCTCTTAGTCCTTTTGGGCTGAGCTGACAGGAAAGAAGTGTGTTGGGGGGTTGCTTGCATGGAGGATGTTTGGTGGTGCAGCCAGCCTGGAGAATCTTCACTTGGCCTGAGTTCTCCCAGCCAAGATGTCGTTCTCCTAGCCTCCCAGCAAAAGCCACTGTTTAAACCAAGCCTGGCTTTATGAGGGCACTGCTTGTGGAGGTTCAGAGGTTGTTTTGGGGTGTCTCAATGTGGACCACCCCGGGTTCAGGGCCCAGGGCCCAGGAGGGTGGTTACATTGGTATGAATGGACTGCATGATTAAACTGCTTTTGCACAGCTGCCACCCCTACTTTCCAGACACTGACTGACTGCAGCTCTTGCCTCCAATTATTAAAGGACAGATAATTTAAAGCGGGGAAATCTACTTGAGATTTTTGAGTTCAGACTTACTATTTATTTGTCTCTGTGTGGCTTCCATGTTTGCCCATGACATTATATATTCTTTTTATCAGTTCTCGTGGTCATGTCATGGAAAAATGATTCTGACTGCACAGGTGCAAAAAGCAGGCAATGCAATGTATCAATGTTGGTCATTTAAAGGCTGCATCCACCAGGCACAAAGAAGGGATGGACTGCAAGTGATTACATGCTTGACAAGTAGGTCAATTTAATGACCCAGCCATGAACCTGTGGGTTATGTGCTTCTTCTCTGGTAACTGTGAACATTTAGTAAATGTTGTTACTTGGCATTTATTACCAAGGCATGAGCTGATCCTGTTGCTTGTGGCTGCTTTGTAGGCGCAAACGCATCGATGCATTGCATGAGACAAGTTTCAACAAAAGCTATCAAAACAATTTGATCAGGAACTCTCCTTGCATGTAATCAATGCCCCCTGCCACACGGCAGAAAAAAACACGGCCAGAAGTGCGGCTATTCAGAGCCGCACCAAAAGAGACACGCGGCGGCGGGATCACACAGATCCCCTGAGCCGCCACACCGTTGCTCCCCGGCACAATCAGATGCCGGGGAGGAAGCCACCAACGGGGGACCAAGGCAGCCGGCTGTGCATGTGTGTGCATGTGCAGTTTGGCCAGGAGCCTCGGATGCGCCGGCAGAACGACGTGTTGGCGATCCCATGGCCGTGCTTGCCACAGTCTTTCTGGTAAGTCAACCTCTGTAGGTGGTTTGTTTTCATTGCGGATTTTCGGCCTGAAGGGCCAGATTGGGGACAGGTGCACGCCGCTTCCCAGATGTTGTGGTGGGATCGCGCCCCTTTGCTGTGCCCCCGATCCGTCCCTCTTCCGGCCCTAAACCTCCCGTGTGACCGGGGCCAATGAAGTTCAGTCGCAATGTTTGCCTGGCACTCTTGTCTGTATCAGACTCCTTGGTGCTAGGACAGTTGAAGGGGGTAGTGTGTCATGATAGTTCTCCTGGGCTTCTCAGTAGCTTTCAATACCGTAAACGTGGTATTCTTCTGAACCGACTGTGTGGGATGCGTGAAAGGGGTACTTCCTTAAGATAGCTTTTTTCTTCCTGTGAGCAGGTCTGAGAAGATGGTTCTGGGAGATAACTCTCTGCAACATGGATTATGTGTATGTAAACTGCCATCAAATCACAGCCAATTTATGGCAACCTATCATAATGTTTACAAGGCAAGAAATGAACAGAGGTTGTTTGCCATTGCTTGCCTCTGCGTAGCAGCACTAGACTTCTTTGGTGGTCTCCCATTCAAGTACTAGCCAGGGCCAGCCCTGCTTAGCTTCCGAGATGTCATGAAATAAGGCCAGCCTGGGCCATTCAGTTCAGATTGTGTGTGTGTGTGTGTTAAATGCCATCAAGTCACTTCCATTTTATGGTGACCCTATGAATTAATGCCCTCCAAAATATCCTGTCATGAACAGCCTAGCTCAGGTCTTGCAAACTGAGGGCTGGGGAGTCAATCCATCTCTTGGGTCTTCCTCTTTTCCTTCTGTCTTCAACAGGTCAGATTATAGAATGTCACAAACTCCTATCTTGTATCCTAAAATGTTTGTTGTTGTTGTTCAGTTGCACAGTCGGGTCTGACTCTTTGCGACCCCATGGACAAGATCTCGCCAGGCCCTCCTGTTTTCCACCGTCCTCTGAAGTTTGCTCAATTTCATGTTCGTTGCATCTATGACACTGTCTAACCATCTCATCCTTTGCCGTCCCCGTCTTCTTCGACCTTCAGTCTTTCCCAGCATCAGGGTCTTCTCCAGTGAGTGCTCCCTTCTCATTTGGTGGCCAAAGTCTTTGAGCTTCGGTTTCATTATTTGGCCTTCCAGGGAACAGTCAGGGTTGGTTTCTTTTAGGATTGACTGATTTGATCTTCTTGCAGTCCAAGGGACTCTCAAGACTCTTCTCCAGCACCATAGTTCAAAAGAATCTATTCTTCGGCGCTCGGCCTTCCTTATAGTCCAACTCTCACAGCCATACATGACTACTGGGAATATCATTGCTCTGACCATGCGAAAACACTGGGAGATGTCATCCAGAGAACTCGAGTGAGTCATTATCTTGTGTGCTTATGATACTCAGTTCCATCTAATTACAGTTGGGTGGTGGATATCCTCAGCTCATCTCTGGAATCAGCAACAAATCTTTTTTTCAGCTAGTAATGATCATATTTCAGGTTCTTGGAGGTGTGGATGTTCCCCTCTTTTGGCTTTCTTGTGTAATTTAAATATTTCTCTGTTCTGGAGGACCTTTGACACCAGCTGATATTTTGTCTGAACAGGAAATCTTTGAAGGTTGCTGTGATATTGTTGCTCTATTATTGTTAGGGTGTTTTATCCATCTTTGCTGCTGTTAAATGGATTGATTTAAATGGCCACATATGTATTTAAGTGGTTTTATGTGTTTTTGCTGTTTTTAATATCTCTCTGGGATGTACTGCCCACCACAGTACAGCTTTCCTGCTAGCAAAAAACCTGAAGTTGTTATTTTAGCCAAAAAGGGAGATTTGAGGGGAAGGCGGGGATGTGAAATGGTATGGTATAGTTTGATCTTGTCAGGGTTAGCACTTGAATGGAAGACCACTAGGGGAAACTGCAGAGGAAGGCGATGGCAAGCCACCTCTGCTTCTCACTTGCCTTGAAAGACCCTTTCTGGGGTTGTCATAAGTTGATTGCGACTTGATGGTAGTTTACATATACACATGGGGAAGGTGCCTTTGACTAGCACCAGAGTCTAGATTGAGAATTATATCTCAACAGTATTTCCAACACTTGACAAGAAAAATATGTATGTCAAGATACAACCATACTGTTTACTTTTTTAGTAACTAACTTGAGAGCAAGTGAGATTCAAAATAGCCTGTTGAATCCTGTTCCTAAACTTCCTCAAGACAAGGAAAGGCAGGTGTGTAGGTTTCTCTGTGGGAAGGGCATACCTGTCTGAGCTGTGCGATGTTAACTCCTGGGGAGGACAGATTGATGAGAAATGGAGTTCCCAGGAGAGGGACATCATATTTTGTGCAGAAGAAAATCTGGCAATCCTGTGTATGTATCCTCTTGCACATCATAAAGAGGTGACAGTTACGATGGTGGTTATTAGAGTGGAAATTTTTCATGCTCCTTTGCCATCTGATAACCGGTGTGTGTATGTGTGTGTGTCTTGTGAAGAATGACTCAGGAGTGGATGTAAGAAATAAAGAGGTATATAGAGTCTAAAATTCAAAGTAAGCTCCTGATCTATGGACAGCGATGCGACTCCCAGCAGCTATCCGTCTTTTCAAAAACACTTTTTGTAAGGGTAAGAAGACCCATTAATAATTTGGTAGTTCATTTTTAAGTAGGGCTGCCAACCTCCAGATGACCAAGATCAGGTTCCCCTAGAGGAATTGGCTGCTTTGGAGGGTGGACTCTATGGCATTATACCCTGCTGAAGTTCCTCTTCTCCCTAAACCCCACCCTCCCCAGGCTGCATCTCCAAAATCTCCAGGTATTTCCCAACCCAGAGCAGGCAACCCTATTTAAAATGAACTAAAGATAGTTTAAACATATGTATTTTAAAGTGAACTTTCATTTTAAAGTAAAATCTAAAAAGAAGCTCCAGACCAGTTGACTCGGTCAGTCAATCCATCCGTTTACCTCCTTGCTGTATTTACTTCATTTATGCACCACCTTTCTCCCCAATGATAACCAAAAAGGACCTTAGATCATTCTCCTGTCCTCCATTTCATTCTTAGGACAACCCTGTGAGGTAGGTTGGGTTGAGTGTGTGTACCTGGCCAGCAAGCTTCTTTGGGGATTAGAATCTAGGGCCCCGGTCACATGGGAGGATTTGCCCCACGAAGCGGACGGGTTGAGGGCACATCAAATGGGTGCAATCAGATGCCAACATCTGGCAAGTGTCACGCCCCCACCCCCAACCCATCCCTTTTGGCCAAAAACACGGATAAAAAGGTACTAGGGAAAATGTGGTACCTACCGGAAGATCCGCAGCAAGGCCGGGCATGGGATCGCAGACATGCTGGCAGCCCGTGTTATTCGAGGGACTACCGGACTGTGCATGCATGACTGCTGGACTGCACATGTGCACGAATACTCCAGCAGCCTCGGCTCGCCAGTCTTTGCCTTGCTTCCTCTGGCCACGTGATTGCGCCGGACAGAATATGTGCGGCGTCTCAGGGGAAGCATCTGATCCCAATGCCGCACTTTCCTTTGGTGCGGCTCTAAGAAGCCGCACTTCCAACGCAGCTTTTCCCGCTGGTGTGACCGGGACCTAGATCTCCCATATCCTAGTCTGACACCCTACCCACAACACTGCACTGGCTGTTGTTTCCCCCATTTTCTATTTTTCTTTTGTCCTTTTCAGCATTCAGAAAGCTTGTGTACTATAGTGGAAATGTTGAAATTCCAGCTCATCCATGATGCGTATTGGTTGAGTATCAGTTCAACCCAATTCACCAGGTTGTTCTGGAGATAAAATGGGATAACCTCTGAGTTCTTAATCAGAAAGCAGGGATATAATCATCGCTAAGTAAACATTTGTTTTGGAGGGTAGCCATGTTGGTCTGCAGTAGAACAGTTGACTGAAGTCCAGTCGTACCTTAGAGACCAACAAGATTTTTGGGTTATAAGCTTTTGAGAGTCCAAGCTCCCTTAGTCAGATAAACCAAGAGAACAGGTTTGGTGTAGTGGTTAAGTGCGCGGACTCTAATCTGGGAGAACCGGGTTTGATTCCCCACTCCTCCACTTGGACCTGCTGATGTGACCTTGGGTCAGTCACAAGCTCTGGCGCAGCTGTCCTTGAAAAAGAGCAGTTTGTGTCAGAGTTCTCTCAGCCCCGCCCACCTCACAGGGTGTCTGTTGTGGGGAGGGGAAGGGAAAGGAGTTTGTAAGCCACTCTGAGACTCCAAGTGAAGGGCGGGGTATAAATCCAATCTCTTCTTCTCTTCTTCTTCTAAACAGTATCTAGATAAACGTTATGGTTCCAGAGACTTAGAATTGTTGGTGTGTTGCTTCAGAAACAAAGTCTTTACAGACAAACAGATTTACTGAAGCATTCGAGCTTGTGGGCTAGAGGTTACTTCATGCATGAGATGAAGTGGGTTTCATCTCTCAGGAACTGGTTTCAGTAAGTTCGTTCATCTTTAAAATACCACAATGCTATTTTTTCCTTTAAATAGTACACGGCACCCCTTCTTTTAAACAAATGGGATGTTTGTACCAGAGGTAGGGTTCTTATGTGCCTGCTAGGGATGGGAGATTTTCCACGCTGATGGGCCTTGACTGCCACCAGCACTCCAGTGGCCAGCAGCAGAAGATGGGTTTTTGTTGTTGTTTTTTGTTTGTTTTAAAAAACAACCCACTTCTGGCAGCATCAGTCCTCTAGGAATTGCCGAAAACTCTTTGGTTTTATCAGCAAGTCCTAGAGTGAATCCTGGGTGAATTCCAGAGCATTGCCTAACCTACTTCACAGAGATCTTGTGATGGTAAAATGAAGGAAAAGCTCAAGTGAGCCTCCTGGAGGTCATTTTGCTAACAGGAAACTTTAGTGGCACTGGTAATTAGGCACTGAACAATCTGAAACTGGTCAGTATTAACTCTTTGCAGTGAGGTCAGAGTGTTCACTGTGAGTTTCTGTTGATTAATTGGGGGGGGGCTGTTCAATTTAAATATGTAATATGAGAAACAATAGTGCTGTGACTTACTATGATATAGGGCTGCCAAATTCCCCCGGGGGGCGGATTTCCCCCCACTTTGGAGGCCCGATTTCCGCCCCCGTGGAATCGGGCCCCGGGGGAAACCCCACCCCTGTGTGCACGTCACTTCCCTGTGACGTCATGACGCCGGGCACGCTGGGGGCGGGGCACAGCCATTTGAGGGGGAAACATCCCCCGCCGGCAGGTAACTCCGGACTTGCCAACCCTACTATGATATATATGTTTCCAGGTTTAAGAAACAATGTAGCTGCCAACTTACTGTCCTCTTCTAAATATCTGTTTTCCTCTGTTTCACCAATCAGGCTTGTTACAACTAGGGATGACTGGGCTGCACCCATGGTCCAAGGAACTGTGTGAGGGCAGAGCCTGGGAGGGGAAAACATCACAAGACCCAAAAATGAGATTCCCCAGGACACTCTAGGAATCCCTAACACTATATGGGAAATGTGTGTGGGCATGTTGTGCCGTCAAGTCGCTTCTGACTTATGGCAACCCTATAAATTAATGTCCTCCAAAACATCCTATCTTTAACAGCCTTGCCCAGGTGTTGCAAACGGAGGGCCCTCTGGCTTCCTTGATCAAGTCAATCATTTCATGTCACCTTCAACTGTTCCTAGCATTATTCTCTTTTCCTGTGAAAAGTGGTCACTCCCTAAAGCATCATGGGAAAGGGACGTCACTGATCAGTCTTCCTGGAAGTGATGTCAGAATGTTGTCACCCATGTCATCACCAGAGCTGCTTCTTGCCTGGACTGAGCCAAGTCACTGCATGAGCACACCATAGAGGCTCATTTGGACCCAGGGACAGTGGTGTGGGTCAGTAAAGTGATACCCATAATCTCCTGCACTGTTGGTCACTGGGACTATGCCAAGCCAGTGAAGCGTGTTAGCACCTTTCTCAATGTGCCACCTTTCTCAGCTGGCCCTGGCTGGAATCCCCTATATTAATGTATAAAACTGGCAGCAGACCAATTCCCTTTAATTTCTGTGAATATCTTTTCAGGGTTTCTCACTTGCTGATTTGGCAACCTGAACGCCTTTTGATAGAGTAATTTTGCTGCCCTCCTCTTGCAAGTTATGTGAACTGAAATAAGAATGTGCTGAGGGGGAAAAAAAATCTATCTTTCTGCCTATAATTTAAGATATAGTGAAAGGGGACCTTGGGTCAAATTTCTTCTTTCTGGTCACTACTGTGAATTAGCAGACAAGGGATCTTCTTTTCACAACTGAGCTTGCATTTGAGTGTAACAGATGCCACTTAGGAAAGGTTAGTTTCGTCTGCCTCACAAAGTTCATCCTAGCTTTTGCCTCCAGCAAATCAGTGTTCCCAAACAGGCTGCTGTCTTTTCATAAATGTATGAGAATAAAAAACACCTTTGTACAAAGTACAGGATTTTCTGCACACTCATACAGAAAAATATGAAACCCCTTCAGTGCATTATAAGCTTGGGCGGCATAGTAGTAGTAGTTTCTAGTGTGGCTGTGGCTTGCAAGGGCCAAGCATTTTTCCAGAGACCTGGTGGTGGTGGAACGTGCTGTCAAATCACTGCGGACTTATGGTGACCACTTATGGTGACCCTTTAGGGCAGGGGTGGCCAAACTGTGGCTCGGGAGCCGCATGCGGCTCTTTCACACATATTGTGCAGCCGGGCAGCTGGGGAAGCTAAATATCATTAGCAAACAAATATCATTGGACAAATAAATATCATTATCAATATCTGCTTTTGCCGCTGTTGTTACTATTTTTGGCAGTCACATTTAATGTTAATAAAAAGCAAATTTGCATATTTTCCCGTTAAAAACATGTAATATTTGTTCATGTCTTGCGGCTCTCAAACATCTGACATTTATTCTGTGTGGCTCTGGCCACCCCTGCCTTAGGGTTTTCAAGGCAAGAGATGTTCAGAGGTGGTTTGCCACTGCCTGCCTCTGCAGCCCGACCCTGGACTTCCTTGATGGTCTCCCATTCAAGTAGTAACCAGGACCAATCTTGTTTAACTTCCAAGATCTGATGAGACTCAGCTAGCCTGAGCTTTCCGGATCAGGCCTGGGACCTGGGACCAGCTTAGAAGTTATTCAGTTAGTTGGGGGCTGCTTTTCTCCCCGATGGGATCCAAAGTGGTCTTACAACATATACCACCCAATACAATCAAAACATTAAAAAAGACAAGAAGAAAAAACCTTCTATTGGGACTGATCAGCTATTATTGTTTACTTCGTCTATAGGCCACCTTTTTCCCCAGTGGAAACTCAAAACCATTGACATTGTTCTCCCCTCCATTTTATCACTACAACAGCCCTGTGAGGTGGGTTAGGCTGAGGGTGTGTGACCGGCCTAAGGTCTTCCAGCAAGCTTCCAAGGCAGAGTGGGGAGTGAGACTTGGGTTTACCAAACCCTAGTCCGGCACTCTAACTGCTACACCACAAGGATGTTGTCCCAACACCAAAGGTATCAGCTGCAGGCTAAGGGCTCTTTGGCTCTTGTCCTTTGGCTCATGTCCGTGCCGAAGATATATACACCTGAGATAGGAACGGCAGACACAAACATAGCTAAGATTTTGTGGCTGGCAGTAGTGTTTCCTCTTGCTGACTAGGATTGCCAGGCCACAGGCAGTGACCCCCCAGGAGGAATTGAGGGTTGGGGCCTGGCATGCTGGCGTTGTGCTGGCACACATACACTTAAAACAAAAAATGACTTAGGGGACACTCTAGCATTTAACAAGAACTCTATGGTTTTACCAAACAGTTTTTTGTGAAATGCCTAGAGTGTTCCTTATGTCACTTCCAGTGTTAATCCAAACTGACATCAGTGTACCTTGGGCACCAGTGGGCAACAAAAGGGATTGCTGGGAGGCATCCCTGCTGCTTCCACAGGTCAGTTCCCTGGTGCATCCTTTGGATCTATCCTACAGATATAAGAGAGATGAAAATAAACTATATCATACCAGTGGGCTCACAGACTTAGTCAGGTTGCTGTGTGCTCCAGGCTGGGAATAGTACACCCATCCCCCCCGTCTGCCCTGATAGGCCAAATCAAGCAAGAGCATTAGTGGGAGAATGTGCTACATGGCTGCTGACCGTGGTTTTTTGCTGCTTTGATGCTCCCCAGAGCAAAATGGTTTTCAAGGCAAAAAATGGTCCATTCATATGTAACACCTATTGCAACAGCAAAGTGGGGAAGTATTTGTCTTATTGTTCCAGTTTATCTTGGTGGATTGTAGGCAACTTTCTTCTGGCAATGACACTAGGAATAAATAGAGGCTTTTTTTAAAGATAGCAGAAAGGGGTGTACTCTGAAGCCGCTACTAGGGGTGTGCATTTAGTATAAACTGAGCCCCCCCCCAAAAAAAATACCCCAAAATACCTTATCAGTATTTTTCAGGGTTTTTTTCCCAGCCAATTAGCCAGTGGGCTACTTATCCAGCTGTCCAAAAATGGCTGACCCCAAAATATTTGGGATTTTTTAAAATCTCCAGATAGCCACAGTTAAAGGGCATTTAATGGGCTCTCATTTCCTTTAAATGCCTTCAAAGTGAACTCTCAGCTTGGGAAAGGCATTTAAAGGGTCTGTGAGCCTTTTAAATGCCTTTGGAGTTGTGTGGCTTGGAGAAGGCATTTAAAGGGACCACAATCCCTTTAAATGCCTTTTTTTCCTCCATTGGACAGTGGAGGATGTGGGCACCTTCTTCTGGAGCCCTTAGAATTGGACCCCCTGGTCCAATCTTTTTGAAACTTTGGGGGGTTTCATATGAAACTGCCTTATACTGAATCAGACCCTTGGTCCATCAAAGTCAGTATTGTGTACTTCGTCTGGCAGCAGCTCTCCAGGGTCTCAGGCAGAGGTCTTTCACACCACCTACTGCCAGGTCTTTTAACTGGAGATACCAGGGATTAAACCCTAGACCTTCTACATGCCAAGCAGATGCTCTACCACTGAGCCAGAGCCCCTCCCTCATCTGTGGCTTCTATGCTTCCAAGTCAAATATTTTTTTAAAAAAAATATTTAACCTAATAGAAACAACACAAACATTTTTGTGTACAGAGTTAAGAGTTTCTGTAAAAGTTAATACAAAGTGCTTCAATGTATACAGACTGTAAGGTCCATCAGAACCCTTAAAAAGATAAGCTCCCTGAGCGGCCTAATTTGTCTTTCATTCAGAAGTTGAAGGGACAAATTTGCAATAAAGGCTCTTGGCTTTCATGATGGATTTGTGGGAGACAGTTTTGCCTTTGTTAAAGCCTAATCAAGCCTGTAAGAGAAAAAAAAAGTTATTGCAAAGATTGCACAATGCTATATTTAGAGGTAATAAAATAACCCTGCAGTGAATATATATATATATATATATATGGTTAAAAAACACATTAGTTGCCAAAGAAAGAATAGCTCCAGGTTTCTTTTTCTTGGAAATAAATAAATGGGGAAGGGTTTTTTTTTAAAAAAAAAAAGGAAGTGATAGTTTTCATTTCTTGCCACACGATGGGAACTTACTGGAGATTTCAGAGTTAAATTTAATGAAATCTTTTGAAATGGTAATAAATCAAAGATGCCCCCTGAGTCCCCACATACTATCCAGCCCACATTGTTAGTGAGCAGGAAACTGTTACCATCTGTTGGCTATTTGGTGATCAGCATGAAGTGAAATTGGTGATCCCAGGTCAGTTCCCGAAGGAGAAATACCTACATGACAAACACTGTCCTCCACACAAGTGACATTTTTATTTGTAAACCAAATGGTGTATCACTGAAGGATGAGCAAGCATGTATTGAGATGCCATGTCTTCCAAATCTTTTTTAATATTTGTATTTATTGTAACAGTCTTTATTTTTCTTTTGTCGGGCTAGAATGTGAACCATGTTTGGGTAACAGGAAGGAACCATGTGGTGGCCAATCAAACAATTATTACACTGAACAATCCTTGTTAAATCATTGTTCAGTTTCCTTCTAATTGTCTTCTTCACAGAATTCAAGGTCCTAGTTTGTAACTCTGAAGTTTGGCAACCAACGTGCCTTAGAAATCAGATGCATACCTATTATGCCGTCCTGAAATGACGATTTATATCCCTATTTTAGACATGAGGCAAGCACATCGTATTGTGGAGAGAGCCGGCATGGTGTAATGGTTAAGAATAGCAGACTCCAGGGGTCATTTCCTGCAGGAGCGCGCAAGAGCGGAGCTCCAGTAGTAAAGAACCCAGGGGGCGGGCACATGCAACAAGCCCCACCCCCTGCTCCCAGCAGCCCTCAGTCAGAACAAGAAGCAGCCAGGTAAGCTGCAGAGCTCCCCCCCCGCCCCTTGGTCCAAAACAGTCCAGTGGCACCTTTAAGACCAGGTTTTATTCAGGTACAAGCTCTCCCTCCTCTGTGAGGGACAGATCTGTACATTCCACCCCCCCAATAACTAGCAATCCAAAACAGTCCAGTGGAGCCTGAGTGGTGGGTGTTGCCTTCTGACACACTTCCGGTGATGTCAGGGTGTGTGGCATATGCAAATACGTTACGCTAATGAGTTATGCTAATGAGCTCCTGCACCTTTTTTTCTACGAAATGACCCCTGGCGGACTCTAATCTGATTCACCACTCCTCCTCCACATGAAGCCAGATGGGTGACCTTGGGCCAGCCACAGTTCTGTCAGAACTCTCTCAGCCTCACCTACCTCACAAGGTGCCTGTTGTGGGGAGAGGAAGGGAAGGCAATTGTGAGCCACTTTGAGACTCCTTAGGATAGAGAAGAGCGGGGTATAAAAACTAACTTTTCTTCTTCTGTCATCTATTATGGAACTTTCTTTCCATCGAGATTTACCAAAATCCAAGTCTAAATACCTGTTTGAAAGTATTGTTACAACTTTCTGGTAATGGCGAGTGGGGTGCATGTTGAGATTTAGGTGGTAGAGGACTTGGGACTATAGCCATTCATTGTTATTTGATTTTATCTAATTCTAACTGTGCGTACTTGGTTTTTTTAAGTTCTTGTCAAATATACTAAGCCCTTGAGAGGAGGTGACATAGAAATGCCCTAATTAAATCAGATTAATCTTTCTTTTCTAGTTCTAAGATACTGATGGTGCCATCCTAAGCAGAATTGTACCCTTCTAAGTCCACCTAAGTCAATAGGCTTAGAAAGATGTAAATATCACATTAGGAAGTCATAGATGATCCAGCAAATAAAGAACAATTGATTGCCAATTTGTAACAGTGATTTCCCTTTGTCTATAAAGCATAATGTCAGAGTCAAAATATCTAAGAATGTTAGGTTCTCAGCAGCAAGGAGAAAATTGGAAAATCTAGGGCTAATAATGTTTGCACAATCCCATAAATTAGGGATGCCAGTCCCCAGGTGGGGGCGGGGGATCCCCCAATTTTGCAGGCTCCCCCCAGATGCTGGTCAGTGGGGGAAACCCTGTCCCCAACAGTTGTCCACAGCCCTGATTGAAAAGAGCAGGGGCCGTGGTGCCTGCTCTTTTCAAGTGGGGTCCACCTGTGCCTGTCCTGCAAGCAGTGAATTCACCACTTGCCAGGTAGGTGTGCAGGGCACCTGCTTTCCCCCCAGCCATTTAAAGGGAAAGTTCCCTTTAAGTGGTTGGGGGAAAGCAGATGTGTGTGTGTTTGTGGTGCTCCATCCCTGACGCGATGACGTCACTCTGCATTGGGGACAGCCACTTCCGGCACACACATATCCCCCACTAGGGAAAATAATGGACCTGGCAAACCTACTACGACTACTTTAATGATTTTGGTTACACAGACACTGGCTTGTATCCTACAGACATAACATTGAAAGAAGGGGGTGATTTCACCCAGTTGCACTGCTCACTACCAACCAGTGTTCCCTCTAAGCTGAGTTAGTGTGAGCTAGCTCACAGTTTTTCAGCCTCTGGCTCACACACTTTTGTCTTCGCTCAAGAAAGATGGCTCCAGAGCAAACTAATTCATGTAGTAGCCAAATCACTTGCTCACAGCTTTTATGCCAGTAGCTCACAAAGTAGAATTTTTGCTCATAAGCCTCCTCATCTTAGAGGGAACATTGCTACCAACCCTGACCCATGTGGCTTTTTGGTCTATGAGGGTCCTTTGACCACCTAAGCAAAAGGTTTTCAGTGCCACAGAAGGTTTTTTGGGCAAACAGAGGGGAAAAATTGTTTCTTCTACTTCTGGAACATTTGTTCCACTATTACTGGAACAGATTCAGCACTAGTTGAAGTCTACACTGAAAGTTAGAGATGCCGCCAAAACTTTGCCTAAAGTTAAAGCCAGTTTGGGTGTTCTTCTGGGACAAAATGTCTAAAGAATTTCAGGGAAGTAAGATCTCTATAGCACTGGAACAGCTTCAGTAAGATTAGATATGTTTTTAAAGAATTTCATAAATCTAAGATGAAATTCAAACTGGACTCTAAGTGAACAACTGCTCAGGCAAAAGGAGAACAATAAGAAGAAAAATTTCAAGAGAAATTGAACAAGACTTGATGACACCAGCATAATTTTTAGTCCAATTTTTCCATGGACCTCTGTATATCTCTAGGTCTGTGGCATTCACCCTGAATTCCAAGTTGCCAATGCTCCTTCTTCAAAAATCATGTAAAATGCTCCTCTAGGATTGGTCATCTTTTAAAAGCAGACAAAGAAACTGATTTAAAATGTAAATTGGCCCATTCAGCCTGGTGCTAGCAAGCAGGCACTGCCTTGGTATGTTATTTAGGCCATCGTATTGAGTTTGGATTTAATTTCTTTTTCAACCAAGAGCAAATTTTTGCATCTATCTTATAAACCCCTGAAAGCAGCATTTTGTAATGGAATTGCTGATACAAGCTTAACTAGAGTAGCAAGAACAGTAAAATCTACTACAAGACTGAAAGCAAATCATAAAGGAGTTAAGGTTTGATTATTTTAAAATACCTGGGTAGGGAGTTTTTGAGACAGACAGGCCCTGCATTTTTTTTAATTACTTCAGAAGACCTAGAGATACTCTGTGGACAGCTACTGTCTGGGGAATTACATCAAAGATCCCTTTTTGTAATTTCAAAATATGATAGTAAGGCGTTCCTCAGTCTCTATCTGGCAAAGGACTTTGAAAACAGTTTTGTCTTCTTGTAAATAACAGTGTGAAATAGAACTTGCAATTAAAAATAACCTCTCCTCCCCCCCACCACTTCACAGCCCAACAATCCAAAATTCAGAATTTCAAGGTGGGATGGAGGGAGATAAAACAAAATAAAAGCTCCCTACAAGTTCAAAGATGTCTGGTAGGCCTATTTTTTTTAATTGTACATTCTTAATGACGGCATGCTGTTCTTTTAAAAATTAAATAGGAGATGTGGAAGAGAAGAAGTATGTTTATGAGAGATTAGAGAGTGTAAGATTTACCTCAAGATTTTATTGCGCTTCGAGGCTTCGCTTCCTTAAAAGTTACTCACCTGCCATGAAATAGGTAGCATCCAATTCCAATGAGACTTGACAGAAGAACATCACCTTGATAGTCTAACAAGGGGGAAAAAGTAAGAAAGCTATTGATGAAAAAAGATGGGAATGTTTCATTCACATAGATAGGAACTCACAAGTCACAATAGCAGAAGTATTCTGGGAAACTGTTACCATGTGGTAATATTTGCCAATAAAATTTCCTGAAAGAAGAGGCTACTGCTTAGGATGAAAATACTAACACATTTGCCTGGACACTCCTTAGATGTTCAGGTTTCTATCCAGGGCCGGCTCACCCGCTAGGCGAACTAGGCATTCGCCTAGACCGCGGGCCAGCCCTTAGGGGCACCAAAGCCCCCCAGCCCCTGCCAAAAGCCCTGAATGATGGCTTCCCTGCTGGGCCCCGCCGCAGGAGGAGGAGGCTGGCGAGCGAGCAAGCAGGGGTGATAAGCACTCGGGGGCTGCGCCCTCCGGCCCTGCAGCAGCTGAGCTCCCCTCCCAGCAAAAGAGAAAGGAAAGGCAGCGGGGATCGAGGACCTGGTCTCTGCTCGCCCCCCCCCCTCTGCGCCAGCAAGGGGGGGGAAGCAGGAGAGGGAGGAAGGAAGGAAGGAAGGAGGGGCGGCAAAACGTGGCCCCAACACACACACACTCCCTTCCTGCCCCTTTGCTTCCCTCCCCTCCCCCCGCAACCACAAACACGCACGCACACAAATAGAGAGCAAAGGTGGGGGGAAGAGACTCGGCCGGAGGAGCAGTGGGCTGTGCGGCGTTGGTGCCTCTGAGCTCATCTCCCAGCCCAACCATCCAAGTTTGCTGGGTAAATTGGGGGAGGGAGGGGGGAGCCCGGGCACTGGTGCCACCATCTCCCCGCCCCACCCACAGGTCCCCTCTTGATGAGGGGCCCCTCCTCCTCCTCCTCGCCGCCACCACCGGGCACGGAAGCCCGGGCCAGCCAGAGGGAGGACGCTCGCAGCCGCAAGGCACCTGGAAGTGGCCTGGCCTCATCCCCGTGCCACTCTCAGCGCACTCCTCTGCCCAGCTCACCTGCAGCCACCCCGGCAGTCGACGGTGGACCGAGCTCCCTCCGGCCCTGGGCAGAGTGGAGGCAACTTTGGAGCCTCCAAAGGGGGAGAGGAGTTGGACTAGGTTCTCTCCAGGCCTCGCCTGGAGGTTGGCAATGTGCGGGGGGGACACCAGAATGTAGCCCCACCAAGGGCGCAAAAAAACCTCGGGCTGGCCCTGTTTCTATCAGTATAGCCCCACAGTGGATCTAGTACAGGAATATCACCATTTGAAATGAATGGCATTTGGTGATCTGGTCTCAGTTTTGCTGGATGGGGGCATATTTATGCACACCAAAATATTTAGGCACTTTTTTAGACACACAAAAAATCAGAGAAATAACCTTAATACATATTGTATATTATATCACTCTGGATGTAGGCCTGGAGACACTGTATACTGCCCAAAGGTTGCTTGGATCCTTGTGGTATGGTACTTCTGTGGCAGAAGAGGTGGGTAAGAAGAAGAAGAGGAAGAGGAGAAGATTGAATTGATACCCTGCCTTTACTACCCAAAGGAGTCTCAGAGTGGCTTACAATCCCTTTCCCTTCCCCTCTCCACAACAAGACATGCTGTGAGGTAGGTGGGACTAAGAGCTCTCTTGAGAACTGCCCTTGAGAGAACAGCTCAGAAAGAACTTGTGACTGACCCTAGGGCACACCAGCAGCTGCATGTGGAGGAGTGGGGAATCAAACCCGGTTCTCCCAGATTAGAGTCCATGCTCTTAGCCACTACACCAAACCGGCTTTTGAATCTGAATCCATGTGCTGGGTTTGTTCAGATCTCCTGCCCTTGAGCTGGATCCTGGAGATACATCTGCTGGTAGTAGCACTTTCCACTAGCTCTGGGAGCATTCCTCTGACCCAAGGGGTTCCCTTCTCTAATTTCTATTTCACTTGCAATATAGGCACAAAAATGGATTAAAGAATCTCAGTGGCTGTCCATGTCTGCTGACTCTCATTCTCCTGTATACCTTTTGTTCTCTCCTAGCCTCTGAATTCTGGCAGCTTTAAGACTTCAGGGCAACCTGAAGAGCTTTGTTGATGTTTGCCCCCCTTGCCTTCTCTCCCAGCGTATAGAGATTGGCTCATAGACAGATTTCCTATTAGTTTTTTTCAAAATGTCAGCTGACACATTCTCTCCCTCCCCTCTATTCCTCTGGAAGCTAATCTTGATTATCGCAAGGCTACTGCTGGAGTTGAGAGAAGCAACTGTGAAACATGTTGTCTTTAGTGGTCAATGCAAACATAAAAACTGTAGTAATCCAATATTGTGATGTAGTTTATGTAGCTCTCAGTTTGGGGTGCAGTGCAAAAGTATCTTAGTAGAGAAGGGAGCTTTCCTCCTTTACACATACGAAAATGGAGCTCACCATGTAGACAACTGAATTTGTGGATATCTGGTTCATGCATAGTAAGTAAAGGTAAAGGTTTCCCTTGCTTGAAAGCCAGTCGAGTCTGACTCTGGGGGTGGTGCTCATCTCCGTTTCCAAGCTGAAGAGCCAGCGCTGTCAAAAGACATTTCCGTGGTCATGTGGCTGGCATGACTAAATGCCAAGGTGCCTTGAACGCTGTTACCTTCCCACCAAAGCGGTACCCATTTATCTACTTGCAATTTCTCATTGTGTTTAGTAACTCCCCACAGGGTTCCACTGGCAATTCTTAATCCTTAAAAAGGGATGAAGGTGAGACACCCCAAATGAATTGAGTTTCCACATGATTCTATGGAAACAGATGACCATTTTGTATTGGAAGATACTGTTTACAGTGCTCCTCCACCATGCTTTCTCAGTGCAGTTCTCAATAAATGTGGGAACTAGGATTCTGGGTATCTTATTATTTATTTATTTATTACATTTGGTTTATATACCGCTCAGACCCGAAGGTCTCAGAGCGGTTTACAGATATGTTGCAAGTGCAAGTTAATTCCCTAGACTATGGCCACATATGTTACAGGGGGTGGGGCTGCCTACCGGCACCCAAGTGGTGGGTTAGCTGTTCCCCGTCTCTCTCCGGTGGTCCACTGGGGTCGACGTCCCATTCTTGCTGTCTAAGGCCAGTCTTCTCAGCTCCGTGATCTTCTGGTGCGCGGCCCGTAGCAGCCCCGGCCCGGCTATGTCCACATCCGGCTCCGCCGTGCCTGTGCTTTTTACGTCACCGCGCGCTCTTCCGCGACTCCACCACCACCTCTGCCATCGCTGAGTGCCGGACGCTGCTGCTTTTTCCTTCTGGCCTCCAGGGATCGCCACGCTGCGCCGTTACTCCGCCGCCACTGCCGTTGTCGACGGCGTCACCGATATTCCCACCACATCCCCACTTGGAGGAGGGTGCCCCCTACCCTTCTAAGGGCAGGTACCCATTTATCTACTTGCTTTATTGTTCTTACTTGCTTTCGAACCACTGGGTGGGCGGGAGCTAGGACTAGGGCCGGGAGCTCACCCCGGCCGCGGTGGGTCTCAAACAGCCATAGGGCTGTTCGCTATGATGTTAATGCATGCGTTTTACCGCTTGCGCCACCGCTCTTTGGACAAGCATTTTCTCCTTGTACGGAAGAAAAGAAGGAGCAGAAGGAGCTTCTGCCAGCACTTACCGTGGGGGTTAGCATGTGCTCTACCCACCACTGTGAGGACTGAATCTAGAGTCCTGCCTCCTTTTCAGACTTAAAAATATCATGTCCATCATCAGCAAGAAGAGGCCGTCTCATCAGGTTTGCTTGTGGACAGAGCATTAGTTCCAGAGTGAGTGATAGGAGGACTATAACCTTTAGTCCCTTTTTAATTTACAAAACATCCATCACAACATTATAATACCCTTGGTTTTCTTTCTATTGGAATTCATTAACATATCTTTTTGGATATATTGAGTTGTGACACTGCGTTGCTGAAGTCAATAAAATAAATAGTGAATGAGAAAAGGAAGTGATTAGAGATATTACCAGTAAAATAAACTAGTTGTGCTAATAAATCATCATTGGGGAGATACATCACGTTTGCATTGTAAACCCCAGTACAATATCTGATAGTATGCTTTATAATTTCAGAACCTACAGACAATAGCTAAATGGCAGTATGTGGATTATCATATATGTGCATATTCCACAACACTGGCATTCAGAATTTATCTCCATCAGGGAGATATTAATGGGCAGAAGACCCTGCCCTGGAATAAGTCCAATAACCTTATATAAATTTATCCAATATAATCATCATCTGTTGGACCAAATTTGATGGTTTTATATTATCCCTCATGGTGAAAGATGTCCCACATTGCTTCAGGCTTTTACTCTCTCCCAGACTGTTTCTGCAAACAGGCAAGTGATGCTCTGTCATCTTGGTGCTTGGGAGGGTCAACAGTGGGATGGCTTCTAATGTCCTGGCCCCACTGGTGGACCTCCTGATGGCACTGGTATTTCTGGCCACTGTGTGATACAGAGTGTTGGACTGGATGGGCCTTTGGCCTGATCCAACATTGGCATCTCTTATGTTCTTATGTTCTTATGAGTAAGAACTATTGGCCAATATTCTACAGCAGTGGGTGGTTAAAGTATTGGCCAAGGATACAGGAGACCCAAGTTCCAAGATCAACTCTGCCATGTAGCTAACTGGCTGATCTTGGGCCAACCTCCATGTCTTAGGCTAACCTGAGAGGAGAAAACAAGGAAGGCAGAATCATGTATGCCCTTCTAAACTCTATGACTCACACAGCAGGTGCTAATCCCCACAGGTCTAGTAACTGAGAACCATTAAAATATGAATAAATCAAATAATTCATGCCATAGTATT
The DNA here is from genome assembly GCF_001447785.1 of Gekko japonicus. Classification (NCBI taxonomy): domain Eukaryota; kingdom Metazoa; phylum Chordata; class Lepidosauria; order Squamata; family Gekkonidae; genus Gekko; species Gekko japonicus. Next base: position 1,027,400 of record NW_015170894.1, on the reverse strand, counting down.
CCCCATTACTATATATGGGTGTGAAAGTTGGACAATTAAAGCTGACAGGAAGAAAGTAGATTCCTTTGAAATGTGGTGTTGGAGGAACTTGTGGGCACTCAATGAAATTGCTGAGCAGTCAGGTTAGAATGGATAGAAGGAAGTACTTCTTCACCCAAAGAGTGATTAACACATGGAATTCACTGCCACAGTAGGTGGCGGGGCTATAAGCATGGATGGCTTCAAGAGGCAATTGCATAAACATATGGAACAGAAGTTCATCTGTGGCTATTAGCCACAAAGTATAGGTAGGAACTCTTGGTCTGGGGCAAGTGATGCTCTGTATTCTTGGTGCTGGGGAGGCCAACAGTGGGAGGGCTTCTAGTGTCCTGGCCCCACTAGTGGACCTCCTGATGGCACCTGGTATTTTTGGCCACTGTATGACAGAGTGTTGGACTGGATGGACCATTGGCCGGATCCAGCATTGGCTTCTCTTATGTTCTTATGAGAGTTTTACGGATACTGTGGACCACCAAAAAGACAAATAAGTGGGTTCTAGATCAAATCAAGCCTGAACTCTCCTTAGAAGTCAAAATGACTAAACTGAAGCTATAAGACTTTGGTCATGTTATGAGAAGTCATCAGTCACTGGAAAGGACAATAATGTTAGGAAAAGTTGAAGGCAGCAGAAAAATAGTAAGGCCCAGCCTGAGATGGACAGACTCAATCAAGGACGCCACAGCCCACAGCTTGGGTATGGAGTCTCCCAGACCCATACAAACCCTTTAGGGACAGCCTTAGCCAGTTTGGATAACCTATTGGTGATCACGGCTAGTTTGCTGGGATTTCTTCACCACTATCTCATGTTCCCCAGCAAGAGCACATAGAAGAATAGGAGGAGGAGGAGGAGATTGGATTTATACCCTGCCCTTCACTCGGAGTCTCAGAGCAGCTTACAAACTTCTTTCCCTTCCCCTCCCCACAACAGACACCCTGTGAGGTAGGTGGGGCTGAGAGAGCTCTTTCCAGAACTGCCCTTTCAAGGTCAGCTCTTGTCAGAACTATGGCTTGTCCAAGGTCATCCAGATCCGGTTCTCCCAGATTAGAGTCTGCACACTTAACCACTACACCAAACTGGCTCTCATATTTCTCGCCTGTGCTTTACCCTTTCTCTGAGTCACATACCTCTGAAGCCTTCAACTCCATCTGCCTCTTCTCTGTATTGGCCTTACCTTGAATACAGTTATGCATCCCTCCCTACCTACTTGACTACTCTCTCTCAGACTCTTGGTTATTGGGCCCAATCCCAAGATTTCACTTTAGTTTACAAAAGTGGCTGATGGGATGACGTATAGGCAGATTCCATGCCACGGCATTCCATTCGGTTGCTCTGCTTAGGGTAGCAGTAACTGCTGTACTGTCGACATGTGTTATAATATATTCTTGAGTATTGTATACCTGCTCTCAGCATAACTTGGATAATTATTGTTTTCGATAAAAACCAAGATTTCCCCCCCCCCTTTGCGTAGTGTATTTTTAAAAAGAGAGGATATGCAAAGCTTACAGAACATACACACCTATCATGTAATTATATACTCTTTATCACTTTCCCCCTCCTCTTCTGCCTCATTCTCCATATTTTCTAATTGCTCTTCATTCAGTAAATCTATACTGCTTTATAATTTTCGACTGAGGTTGTCAAAGGACTTCTAGCACGACATTTAAAAACAAAAAGAGTTTTTACACTGTTGCCTTAGAATCAAATAAGTGTCCCAAGTTCCTGGAGTTTGGGTTCCTGAGGAGCTCTTGTTACAACAATTATCAAAGGGGATTCACCCGAAGTGTCCAGGACAAATCAACTGCAAAGGGCATTTCTGTTGGATCTTTTTGTCCTCTGGTGGAAACTTGGCCTGGTAGTTCATCAGAGCTACTGGTAAGTACTGAAAAGAAATGTCAGGCCTGCATTTGTTGTTTGCCTAGGGTTGCCAAACTCCCTATGGTGGCTGCTATTACAACTGATATCCAGGTGACAGAGATCTGTTCACCTGGAGAATATGGCCACTTTGGAAGGTTGAATTCTATGGCGTAGGGCTGCCAAGTGGGGGAGGGGGGTGGGTAACCCCCCGCTTTGGAGACCCGGGGGCCCCATTTCCGCCGCCGCGGAATCGGGCCCTGGGGGAACCCCCCCCCCCCGAAGCGCAGCGTGGGTGTGTCACAGGAAGTGATGCAACCACGTAGAGCATGTTGGGGGCATGGCCCCAATCGTTGGAGGGAAAACTCTATGGTTTTCCCTCCAACTATTGGGGCCACGCCCCCAACGTGCTCTACGTCGTGCGTCACTTCCTGTGACGTTCTGGCAGCGCGCGCGCATACCACAGCAGCTCCCGGACCAAAGGAACGCTCCCCCGCCAGTGAGTACTAACAACTTGGCAACCCTACTATGGCGTTATATCCCATGGAAGTCCCTCCCTTCCCCAACCCCACACTTATCATACTCCACCCCCAAAATCTCCAGGAATTTCCCAGTCTGAAGCTGGAAACCCTGTTGTGCCTGACTTTGTGTTCCACCAGCATGTCAAGAGTTCTTTTTAAAATTTCGTTTGGTGTTCCCTTCCTGTTTATGTTTTAATTGCTGTTTTATACATATGTATTTTTTCAAAAGCTGGTTTTAATGTCTTTTTTAGCAGTCTTTATGTTTTTTAACTGGGCAGACTAATAGGCCAAGCCGCCAAGGTAAACAGGGTCAGGCCTGGTTAATACTTGAATGGGAGACCACCAAGGAACAATTAGGTTTCTGTGCAGAGGCAGGCAATGGCAAACCCCCTCTGAGTATCTCTTGCCTTGAAGACCCTATGAGGTCACTATGAGTTGATTGCAACTTGATAGCAATTATTGTTAACCGTTTGTTGCCTTGAGGGCCCTAATTGGATGGAAAGGCAGGATAAAACTGTTTTAAATAAATACATATGCTCAGGCTGATGTGGGAATACTTCATATAGATACTTGTCCACAGGATAGAGGAAAGCAATGTAAGCCAGTTGAGCTTCTTGGAAGAAGGACATGATTAAAATATGACAGACAGGTGTTTCCATAATGGCATTGGACTATACGTAAGTTATTCCAGTTCCACTGTGCGTAAGGATGAACCTGAAGGTCAAATTAGATACGATGCAGGAAAATCTGTGATCAGAGAACTCTCTGTATTACTGCCAGAAGGAGCCACTTTGAATCAGGGCCTTCTCTTTTACCACAGCAGTCAGGAATGGGGGTTTTAAACCTCCCCTCATGCAATTTTCCCACTTTAAGCTGTCTCCCCACAAGTTGCTATTTGTCCTGCAAAGGGAAATATATAGGTCACACTCCATGTATTTATTTGTGGGCCAGATAGTTGCTGGGCGGAGACGTAAGCAATCTGCATCATGGAGGAAAGGCTGAATTCCATTTCCCAGTACTGCAGCTAGGGTTGGCAGCTCTGGGTTGAAATATCTGGAGTTTTTGGGGGTGGAGCCTGGGGAGGGGAGGGGCTTCATTAGGGTATAATGCCATAGAGTCCACCCTCCAAAGCAGCCATTTTCTCCAGGGGAACTGATCTTGGTCACCTGGAAATCAATTATAATAGTGGGGAATCTCCAGGTGCCACCTGGGAGTTGGCAACACTAACTGCAGTTCCAGCCCAGATTCTCCTGTCACCCTATGTCTGCTATTACTTTGAAAATATAGGAGACCCAATCATGGACATCACTGCATCATGTGTACTTTGATGCCATTTGACTGTGACATCCAGGGGTCATTTCGTAGAAAAAGAGCTAGGGGAACTCATTAGCATAACTCATTAGCATATGCCACACCCCCTGACATCAGGGGCCTGGCGGTGGACCTGCAAGGCCAGCAGGAGTGCGAGGAAGCCCCGCAAAGGCCCTCCCTGGCCCCAGGCAGGCAGGGGTGGGGAGAGGCGGGGAGGAAGCAACTTACCCTCCCTCTTCTCCTGCCTCCTCCTGGCTGAATGAGGGCTGGAAGCGGGGAGGCCGGAAGCAGGGGGCGGGGCTTCGTCATGTGCCCTGCCCCCCTGCACCTCACCCAGGGGGACTGCGTCCCCCCACGTCCCCCCCCCGAAATGACCTCTGGTGACATCTCACACATGATATTGTTCATGCAGATCTATAAAAACCTCAGCATAGATCACCACAGCCAATCATTCAAAGGCAATGAGGGCAAATGAGGTCGAGGGCACTGAGAACCAGGGAAGAAGGAAGAAAATGAGGTTGAGAAGGTGCAAGGGAAATAAAAAGGGACAGAGTGGAATTTGAAACAATGTGAATATGTTTGCACACCTGAAAACGGGAGGCATGTTTCATAACAGTGAAACAAGGTAAGTAGTTTTGGCTGACCAAAATATTTAATTAATTGATTGACTGAGTAAACATTTCTATCCCGCCTTTCTTCTTGGCTCAAGGCGGTGTACGATAAATATACAACAGGCCTTGGATAGTACTGTAAAGGCTTGGTTGGTATTTATTGAAACGGGTTATGCTTTAGTACTGATTATTTTCATTCGGTGCAGGCTACTATCATGCTCAGCAATAACACAGCCATATTTCTGCATCAGTGATAGACGACCCAGTCTAATGAAAGATCTTGACTTGCGTGTATGTTAACAATTAATGGGATGTATCATACACTGTATATGGAAGGTAATAAAGAGGCGCAAATGAGAATTACACTGGTTAATTGGTGTCATTAATGGTTCCTTTGTTTTGCTGGAAAAGCAGTAACTTACTGGGAAGATGTCACAGGGCTGGCTGGAGCCATAAAGCTTAAAAGTGCACATGAGTTAAAAATGCCACATTGGCTGTAAATTAATTTTTAGGGACAACTTGAGACCATCCCTTGGAATTCAGTATACTACTCTTTGGGCATGGTGTCTGCTTAAAAGATATTTGACAAATTACATATTACTTGATTCCTTTCTTGCACGTCTGTGGCATAGCAGCAGTTTAGGTGTATCCTCTTGCAACATGAGAACTGGCTAAATCTGTCACCATGCTAATACATATTTAAAATGGGATGCAACATCACTGGGCTTACCAGCTTCCCGTTGGAGGCAGAAGATCCCCTGCTTCCAGCTGCTGTTGCCTGCTGCTGCTCAGCTGGGTGGCAGGAGGGAATTCGAGAAGAAAATGGGGGTGGTTGGTGTCCCCAGAATGATGATGTCACTTCTGGCCTGTCCTTGGAGTGACATCATCACGCTGAGTGATACTCTGGTATTCGCCCAAAACTCTAAACCATAGAATTTTGGACAAATGCCAGATTGTCGATCCTGGCACGATGATTCCACTTATGGGTCACTCTAGAAGATATGTCATTTTGCCAGATATGCCCTTCCCACCAAATTGAAGTCCCTGCCTCCCCTATCTCTTGTATTTGATGCCCTTTTCCCATTGATACAGCCTATTCAGTCATCTCAGACTTCTACCACTGCATTCTGCTGCACGTATAAAGCAAGCTTTAGACACACTCTAAATACGATTGTAGAACTTTGCAAAAGGATTTCTGTTGCTGCAAATCCAGCTGCCGTAAGTAGTCGAGCAATTTATGAATGCCACAATCCTGCAATAGATGCTTTTTGTTTTTTAAGAGATAAAGCTACTCTATCTTCCATATTTTTTAAAAAAGTATTTTTTTAATGACTGTTCCCCAAATCTCTTGCATAGTTTGGGATACATTAATAACGCCCTTCATCATTCTAGACATCTTTTAGCTCTTGGGGGGGAAAATCTAAGTACTCCAAATGCCTTGTTTCTTTTGAACACGTTTGTCTCTTAAAAGCAAACAGATGATAGAAAATGCATTTGGAGGATCATCATTTAAAGGGGTTGGCTGAAATGTTTTTAGGGAAGCAATTATAAAAAGAGAGAGAGAGAGAAGGTAGAATGCACTTTTTTCAAATATCTGTGACAGATTCACTTTCTGTTACCCCAGTGCCTTCTAAGCAATCTCTCTCTATCTCTTCTTGCATTATGAGATCTTGAAAGTAAATGCACGGGGTCGGTAGTCATGCTTTGAAACAGAATGCAGTGCTTTAAGTTCTCATGACTGTTTGTGTTTTCCACAAGTTATTCTCAAATGGGATGTTTTGAAGAGTTCACTCCTGGTTTTCTGGTCCCGTGAGGATTTGGTCACATGCTTTACTGCAGTGGGCCCTTCCTGGAGAATCTCTGCTTGGTAGGGTTGCCAGGATCTCCCTGGCCACCAGTGGGGGGTGGGGTTGCCAGCTCCAGGTTGGGAAACTCCTGGAGATTTGGGGGTGGAGCCCAGGGAAGGGAAGGACCTCAGTGGGGTACAATGGCACAGGGTCCACCCTCCAAAGCATCCATTTTATCCAGAGGAACTGATCTCTGTAATCTGGAAATGAGCTGTAATTCTGGGGGATCCCCGGGTACCACCTGGAGGCGCTTTCTTCCACATGATACCACCGCCTTTCCCGTGGTTTAAGCTCTACCAGCAAGGACCTCCACAGGATTCATGGATTCTTTAGTGGATTCCAGATTGGCATACAATAGGCGTAGGGCCTTCCCAGTGGTTGCCCCAGTGCCTCCAGAAGGAGGCACATGTTCCCACATCACATCACTTTTCTCCTTTGGGAGGCAGACAAAGCCTTTATTCCTACCAGCTGGCCATCAGGAGGAACTCCCCCCCCCCAACAGTGACGTTGTGCATGATGCGCTGACATCACCTAGAAGTAACATAGGTGCGTTGGTGACATTGGGGGGATGACACTCTGGTTTTTGGGCAAAACTATATGGTTTGAGGGCAATTTTACCATGGGGCTTTGCCCAAAAACCAGAGTGGCACCCTCAACATCACTGGCAAACCCCTCTCTCCTGTTTCTGGGTCAGAGTCTGAGAACACTCAATGAGTGACACAAGGGTAAAAGCACTGAAATCAACGGGACTAGTCTCATGTAAATTTGCACTTTACCCCCCCCCCCATTCAACAGAAGAGAGGCAAAGGGAAGGAGGCTGAGAGGGGCTAGAGTACTTGGCAAAGAGATTGTGGAGATGTCAAAAAAGGAGCCAGAGCTTCGGATACACACGCATACACATGGGTGAAAGAAAGAAAAAAAGAATGTTGCAACAATCTGAGTGATGGATCATGGGGTGAGCTTGTAGTGAAGCTGGTTCAGGGTGGGATGTCTGATCAAAACTTCCCGCTGCTATTTAAACCACCACAAACAGAGGCACAGCCAGATCGCGCAAAGCCTCCAGTGTGACTGCAGCCTCAATCTGTTTCCTTTTCCTGTTTGAATTTGTTCTCTTTATATTACACTCTTTTTTTTTTTGCCCGTCAGAAAAGCAAGGACTCATTTATTCCAGAGTTAGGTCTCATTTAATTGCAACAGTAAAGCTGAATGCTGAAAAATTGCAATGGGATGATATCTTGGCCCTAAGATCAGCTGTAGAACAGAACTGTGTATTCAAGTTGTCAAGGGTTTCACTTTGTATAATAACAAAGAAAAGAAACTCACCTATAACATGATGTGTGGTTGGTGGCAGTCTATAATCAGCTCTTATACGAACAGACCTAAATAAAAATTCTCTGCTGTGAGAAGTCGCCCCCCCCCCCACTGGCAAATCTGTTTGCGGACGCAACAGCTATCTAGAGTCTGCTTGTTTAGGTTTCAAGTGCAGGTCTTCCTAATGAACACGACTGGTACCCTTCTCCCTAGGCCATCAAATGTAAACCATATTTAGAAGACAGGAATAACAATTGCAACTTCCAGTCCATCACCCGAACCTTTTATCCTTCTATTATATTCTTAGTTAACCTCTCAACAAACATGCGAGGCCCACAAAAGCACAAAAGTAGGGGGAAGCCTCATGGAGTAAACCAATTGTCTACTTAATCCTACCCGACTGCTCTTTATTTAATCCTGACTTTGAATTTCCATATAGGATGGGTCTCTTGGACAAAGAGCAATATGAGATTTTGACAACTTTTGTTTTTTCATCGAGTTTTCTCATCTCTCAGCTTCTATCCTATTACCTATAATCTTGCAGGAAGCAAAGTTCGGTTCTTTCCATTTAAGGAAGCCGCTGCAAAGTGTTCACTTCTGTGGGAAACTTTGCCTTTCTGAAGCAGTAACTCCCCACCCTACACACACACACAACACACACTGCCTCTGTCTATAATCATTATTTTGGCTTGTCTCCCCTAATCACAGTGCAGATTATAATACTTTTAAGTGCTAACATTCAGCTGTGCATCACATTTATTTCCAGTTATAAATCTGAATCTACCGGGCTGCTTTTAAGAGAAATGTACTTGTGGAATTAGATGTATGTTTTGCTTTTGTTTTTTTCAAAAATCATTTTCAGGCAGGCACTTCCAAAATTTCTGTTCCATTACTTCCCCCCCAAATCATTAAGCATCTTAGCATGCTTTAGAAATGGTGGGAACAATGCCCCACCCTTCCCAGAACCCAGACGGAATCCTCAGAAGACTTAAAAAAGTAACCTCGTCTAGCGCAGAGAGTGGAGGTAAATAAATCAAGCATCTCCTAAATGTATTTCCTTCTCTGTTTGTATTCTTGCATCCTACTACTAATGCTAGTGGGAATTCCACAGACACAGAGAAGCTGTGATGCATCGGTATGAAAAGCAGGTAATAGAGTTATCACTATCCTCTCTAGATAGGTCTGAGTGCCCATAATAAGAAGCTCACTTATTTGATTGTATGCAGATGAATTCTATTTCAGAGTAAAGAACATCCAACTGCAAAAGTATGAGTAATCTGTGGTTGCCAAGATAGAGTGGTGTGCTGTAGCTATACTTGGGAGGGGGAGCATAATGCTTTTGCCAATGCACTTTGAACAGCCTGGTTTGCTAGACATGTTCACAATTCTGAGCTCTCCGATGTGTGTACTTTTTTTGATATATTTCAGCCTGAAAATTGCAGGTGGTGCTGCTGTTCCCAAAGCAGTAGGAGTTCGTTTCTCTGGTCTGCCTGCGAGCAGAGTCTAGGCAGGAGGGGTAGTAAATATGCAGAGCAGGAAGCAGAGCAGACAGCCAGGCCAGTGGCAACCAAGCAATGTTGCAGCATGCCTGGTGGCAGCTTAGAAACCAAGTTCTTCTGATCTTCCACTCAGAAAACCTTGCTACTTCTCAGGCTTGCTGAGATGCAGCGAATTGTAATCCAAATATGGGTTCATGTGTGCCCCTGTCCAGTAAAGCACACAGGCGAGGTTTCTTTTAAAACAGCAGGAGCAAGCTTTATTCAGAATAAAGGGGACACTAGCAAAAATAGCCAAGCGGTTCAATTCAAATCACCATGGCAGCTTTTATGGTATGCAATAAACGATTCCTTTCAAGCATGCGTATTACAGCTTTGACACCTCAGTGATGAGAGCATCCCATATGTAGTTTCTCATCCTTGTTTTAGGGTCTTCACAACCTCCCATTGTCCTCTTATCTACCCCTCTGCTTTGTCAGCAGATGTTACTGTGGTCTACTGTGGCCTTCAGAATAGCTACTACAGAACAGTGGCTTCAGTTTTCCCAGCGTGTTTGCAGACTCTACTCTATTCCCACATGCCTCCTAATTTGGTTACGTGTCAGCAGGCCTGATGTTAGCTGCAACAGCTTTAAAATTAAAATGGTGTTAGTATCGCTCATAAACTCCAAACAGACAAATCAGCTACAAGTCATAAACAACAGCCATATGCCACAATCGCAAACATGAAATAATCCACTTTCAATGCACTTTCCAACTGGCAAGATCCAGTTGGAAAGTGCACTGAAAGTGGATTAATTGTGTGTGTGTGTGTGTGCGATCACAGGCATTGTGAAGAAAATAGATACAGTTAGGGATGGGGGTGATCAGAAGTCCAACAGAGTTCACCCCTCCCCAACTCGAGCTGTCAGGTCAGCTTGGGCTGTGTAGAAAAGGAGGAGATTGCTCCTGTTCTCTGCAACTCAGCCTCTCATTCTGGAGTGGGGAGAAAGAAACAGATTGCTTCCCTTCTCCCCATGCCAAGCTGTCAACTTGGGGTGCAGAGAAAGGGAGAGAATCAAGATCTTTCTCCTCTCCCTTTTGCAAGGGGGAGCTGAGTATTGCTTCTCTCCACACCTAGCCACGGGGAGCGAGAAAAATGAGCTCTTTCTCCCTTTTTTTTTTCCAATGCAGAGGTTGTGTCCCCACCCAGCATGTGGGGAAGAGAAGAGAAAGGAGTTATTTCTCCTCTCCTTTTTGCAACTTCACTGTGTAGTTATTTTGCTGAGGGTGGTGGGTGGATCAGACCCTGACTCTCAGCCGATCCCCCATCAGTAGGGTTGCCAAATGTTACTTACCTTGCCGGCGGGGGACTCCTGTGCGGCTCCCAATGCATGTGCGTGCGAAGCGTGCACGCTGCATACACACCACAGAGAAGGGACGTCATGACGCCAGGCATGCTGGGGGCAGGGCCATGACCATACAAGGGAAAATCATAGAGTTTTCCCTTGTATGGCCGTGGCCCCGCCCCCAGCGTGCCCGGCGTCATAACGTCACTTCCCTGTGACGTGTACGCTGGGGCGGGGTTCCCCCCGGGGCCCGATTCCCCGGCGTTGGGGAACGGGCCTCTGGGGCGGGGGGATTTCCACCCCCCGGGGGGATTTGGCAGCCCTACCCATCAGCTCTGAATATGCTTCTGACTAGCAGGCAGCTGAAAATATGTTCAGCAGCCATTTGAGTTGCTTGAGGTAATCCAAGCATATCCCTGACCATCTGACAGTCTGATTGTGAGTTTTAAACAGGATGAGTTTGCCTGTCGGACAGATTTGCTGAGAGATTCATGGCATCCTTAAAGCCAATAGAACAATGGTTTTCAAAGCGCATTCTTGGGAACCCCAAGGTCATTTAGAGGCTTTCTGGGGATTCTTCAATGAGAACATCCGTAGTGGTTGAACAAGCTGCCTGAAAACGAGCTTACTTGCCATAACTGTTTTATTCTTCTAATGTACAGTTCATAGATGGCTGTCCAATGAACATATTCCCCAGTTGACACAAGACAATAGGTGGACCCTAAAATGTTCCCTGAAATGCGCACACACAAATATTCATGAAGCTGCCATATACTAAGTTGGACTGTTGGTCTACCAAAGTCAGTACTGTCTACTTTTACTTGCAGCTTTCCAGGGTCTCAGGCGGAAGTCCTTCACATCTCCTTTCTTTCTAATGGAGATACTGGGACTTGAACTCAGACCTTCTGCATGCCACAGCCATCTCCTCAGCAAGCTGATGAAGAAAAAGTCTCTGAAGGTAGAAAGTTTAAAACCTTGTGCAATAATATGCCAGATCTTTTTTTAATCACCACTTACGTTTTCAGATATTTTAACTGAATTTGAACAGGGTTTTTTCCACTGGTTTTGTCATCGATTCTTGAGCTGCTCAGTGGTGTGGGATGTACTTTCAAATGCATTTTATTCCGCCACTAATCAACCATTCCGTCCTTTCCCCCTCAGTTCATACTCCCCACCCCACCTCCGCCAAAGGAATAGAGTACAGAGAGAGGGAAAATGGAGGAATAACATCTTTCTTTCTGTCCTTGCCTCTGATTCCAGCAACAAACGATCAAGACTTAATTGTGTGCTGCATCACTCCTCTGCCCAACATATAACTGGCTTGCAAACAGATACAAGAAGAACCTGATTGATTTAATCTTCTTGCATTTCTATTTTTATTGAGTTTTATTTTTAAGCATAAAATATCTTTAGAAAGAAGTTTTATGATTTAGCCTTTATGAAAGACCAGCTTTTTAAGAGAATTGTAATTTTTTTAAGGGTATTTCACTTCTATGAGTTATTTCTTGTAGATTCACATAATGACATTATAAATCTTTCTGTGGAGGCAATTACTAAGGCAGAAATGGCCTATTCCCCATTGGCTTTTAGGCTCAGCTTACTGACATATTACAAGCAGGCTTACCATGGTCATTAAAAACTGATCTGGGATTTATTGTGCCTCTTTAAACTCTCAGTACTTTGAAAAGTATTGAACAGAAAGGAATACAAGGTGAAGTTACAAAGAGATCCAACAAGGCAATCAAGGAGAAAATAGACTTAATTTATCCCACCAGGGCCTACCCCCGCCCAAAAAAAACCCACAACCCACATACACACACACAAAAATATTTGAAATTAAACTCTGGGTGTCTAATACCGAAAACTCACAGTCGGTCAAGTCATAATGAACAGAATTGCTCCTAAAGAGGTTTTGCAATTTAAAGGACATCAATACTAGTTCAGAGAACAGATTTTTTTTTTAAAGCCACCCAATTTCAAAATGGCTATAAAGCTTGCAAAATATGTGGCCCAATGATCTCCCCCCCCCCCCCGGAAATTCCTCCAAATGAGTCAAAGGCTTGCTTTGTCAAAGTAATGGAGACAGAGAGCAGAGGCTGACACAAGCGAAATATTTTCTATTTGCTAAGTGTTCTGTTTTTCGCTCATTATCTATATTCATCGTCTGACCTGTACAGAGCCTAATTAAGGACGGGAAGAGGCATTTGAAGCCACTCGAATGCTGAAATGACCACATGGAAAGTCATTAGCATGGATCCAGTGGAGCATTTGGACAGAAGGATTTCTCTCCATGGAACATGACTTTCCCACCTCTCGCTGCAGCACTGAACACAGGCAGTTTAGGCTCCAGCAGGAGTGGGGAGATGAGAAAGTCATACTCCATCAGTAGAAATTCTTCCATCTATGGAAAGATTTTGGTGGATCCAAGCCATTGTCACATATTGACATAGAACAAGCCTGTGTGGGGCATAAAACAAGCTGGTGTTGGACAAGGCACTGGGAGGCCTGGATTCAAATCTTGAGTCTGCCATAAAGCTTACTGGGTGACTTTGGGTCATCCACATACTCTGAGCCTAACCTACTTCACCAGGTTGTTGAGAAATCAAAATAGAGGGGTATGATGGATCCCCTGTTACTCTCCCTACTCTGAGGCAGACTTTTTTTGCCAAAATTCTTAGTACCCTTCAGGTACTGAGCTGGCCCCCAGTAGTATGATAATATTTCAGATTTTATAAATCTGGATGTCCCACCCTGTGACAGAATCTAATTTGGCTTCTGCCCAGCCCAGGAACTTTGTCAGGAGAAAACAGGAGCCCTCTTTTTAGATCCCTTTAAATGGCACTGGAGACTATGTAACAGTGAAAAATAATACAGATTTTATTTAATAGGCAGGGATGGTATGAGGCAGTCAGGAACTGGGAAGGCTGAGGTAAACGTTGTTAGTAAAACAGTATATATTTCAATTGACAGATAAGAAGGTGTTGTAGCAGCTTATTTCTATAAATTCTTGGTTCTTATCAGTGAGGGATGGTTGACTGAGTATTTTAAGTTTCAGTAACAATGTTTCTGCATATAGTTTCCTATTAACTGATCAGGTTTTCTGGAAAGGTCACTCTTTAAGTGTATAACATTCTTTCTTCTTTTCTGAAATCACAATGGGTGCGTTCAGACGGGGCATTTCAGCCGGCATAAACTGTACCGGTTGGAACTGTTGCAGTTTATGCCGGCTGAAACGCGATCACACTTACCTCCTGTCTGCGGAGCCCATCGCTGTATGCCCGTTCACACACAGCAGGCGTCGGAAGTTTGTTTGTTTTTTTAAACTCAGTTTGCGCATGCGCATAGGCAGCCATCCACAGAATGGCAATCTTCACGCATGCGCAAAACACCCCATCCAGAAAAGCATGCCCTGAAGAGAGGACTTACCTTTAAAGTTTAAAGAGCAAACTGGCCTCCTTGAGGTCACGGACTCCTCTAAAACGTTAAACTAAGGACCTTTTCTTTTCTTTTTTTAAAACAAATGCCGGGGCGAAGCTTCGCCCAAGCGCAGACGGGGGGGGGGGGTAAAGGGATTACAACCGTTGCACTCAGGATACCACCACTTGGGAACCTAGTGGCAGAATACAACGGTTTAAAGCTCTTTGCAACGGTTAGGGACGGAAGGCAGATGTTAGCCGTGTGAACGCCGGTAAGTACACCGATTCCAACCGGCACCTATACCGTTGTAAATGCCCCGTCTGAACGCACCCAATGTGTCTTCTTTCCCCTGAGTGGTCTATATCCATTTCATTCCACAGCAGACCAGGGACTGCCTTAGTGCCAATTCCCTGTATAGCTGGACGGGACTTCTATTTCTTCCCTCAAAATATAATCCTTTTGGCCTGCTTGGGAGCTTCAGCCTGCTACCCAGTCACTCTTTGCCAAAATCTCAAAGCCCAGTGTCTGTGTGAAAACATCTTGGTGTCTATGTGAAAACGTACTTCAACTTTAGCTGAAACTAGACTCTGAATTCTTAGGTGAAATTCTTTCTCAGGTTATGTTTAACACAGCTAAGACCAGGAATCTCTAAAGGTGAACCTGCCTGTCAGACTTTTAGTCAAACTCTTCAGACATTCACTCCTTTAGCTGAATTTTTCCTTTACTGAACAGTAACTGCTGCTGAACACAGAATGAACTCCCTCTCCCCTCAGCACACAGCTGATCTTCTATTTCCCTCAGGTGGCACTGGCCAATCAGAGACAAGGAGCAGCCTGTCACTCAAGCTCAACATTCTAGAGCAGAGTTAACTATTCCCCTCCCTTCTCTTATTTTGCTGCAATAGGGGGAAAAAGCATTTTAAATGTAGTCCGTCACAAGAGGAGAGCCATGTACCCTGCCCTAAAGCTCCTTGCAGGAAAGGTGTGCAAAAATGTATCAGTAGATCAACTTGGGTCCTTTTGTTATGGATAGTTACAAATTGATCTTGCCAATAGAGGCGAGGCCGCTGGATGCTGGCCGTTGGTGCGGAACTGGCGGGAAGACTGCGGCTCCTGGCAAGCCCTCTCCCCCCCCCCCCGGGCCCCCCCCCCCCCCCCCCCCCCCGGTTCGGCTTCCCACAGTGCTCCAACCTCCTGATTAATTTCTTAGATGTTCTTCTTCCCTCCCTTTTTTGCACATATCTTTAGGTAACTTATCCTTCCATGATCTTGCCAATAGATGTTGACAGGGTCCTTGGGAGTGAGAGCTACCCCTGGTGCTCTCGGTGGGAGGAGTGGAATCAATGGGGGGGGGAGTTGTTCTGTGGAGTTCCACAGAGTTCTATCCATTCCCCTGTGCTCTTCAACATGTGTAGGGGGTCAGGGAATGAGATCATCTGAAGCTTTGCAACTGGGTGTCATCAATACCCAGATGACATCAAGCTCTAGATTTCATTATCCAAGCTTCCAGGTGTGTCCATCCCGGCTGTGAACCAGTGCTCTGGGGTTGCGGTCAGGACGCTAAGGCAGAACGAGCTGGAGCTGAATCCAGGCAGCAAGACAATGTTGATGCTGATCAGAAAGGCTGATGTTTTAGAGGGACTGGAACCACTTGTAGCAGATGGAGTGGAGTTGGCATTTGCAAAGCAGATTAAGAGTTTGGGGGTGCTCATGGACCCAGCCTTACTGTCTGAAAAACAGGGTGGTGGTGTAGTGGCTGTGCATACCTTCTATCATCTGCATCTGGCTTACTCACCAAATCTACCCTTCTTAGACTCAGCTGATCTGGCCACACTGATCTATACTTTTGTAATCTACTGTAATATGCTCTACATTGGGCCGCTCTTGAAGACAATCCAGAAACGGGACAGAATGAAGCAGGCCGATTACTATCAAGGTCTGCTGCCAGTAACACATCCTGCCTATCTTAAAAGCGAGACACTGGATGCCTGTTCTTTTCTGTGTCCAAATCAAGGTGTTGGTATTGTCCATGATGGCCTAGGACCCACATGTCTAAAGGACCATCTCCTCCCATATATCCCTCTGGATTCAGACCTGAGTCTCCCAGATTCTTGTCCAATATTCTAACCACGGGGTCCTCGGACATAATCATATAAACCAAAGATACATGGTTTTCCTTTCGAATTTGCAATATCATTTGAATGAGAGATTAGGGATCTGGGAGGAAGGCAACAGATGTAGGAGAGGAAGGCAGAGATGAGTATCAATGAAAGAAGTAACGTGTGTGTAGACTTTGAGCCAGTTGGGATGAGGCTGATCCTTAATTTCCAGGGTTAATCTCAGCAACTAAATACAGTTGGAAATTGGTCTCCTCGTATTAATAATGCATTCATTTAAAAATGATAAAAGGCTTGTATCTTTCCAGTGTCATGGCCAATGTCACTTCTCACTAATGTGACTGGCACTTGCTATAGGCTCAGAAATGCCAATTAGAATTAAAGCCACTATTTTTAAATACATTTCCTCGCAAAAGCTAAAGAGAATTTTAGAGTGATGGGTCTGTATCTGTGTAAAATACAAATGCAGCTCACCAAAGGGAGGTGCATTTTTGAAGCTCTTTTGACAGTTCAACTTCCTGTTGAGTTCGGGATATGGATGCTTTCAAAAGTAGGTTGAAAAGTTTGGTTGATGATCAGGATATGGGAGATTCCATGCTAACCCACTGTGGAATGTTAGAACTTTGACTTCCAGAAGAATTCTGATATTGATAGATGCCACACGTGTATCTCACCCAGTGGATCTAGAAATTTTCCATTTGTCAAAGCCAAACCTACTTAGCTTCAATAGCAGAACTGCATAAAGTTCCATTAAAGCATTGTCCGGGCTAGTTGTTTGCACAATAGCTAAATTTAAGCCTGACAGCACCTTAGAGACCAACAAGATTTTGTGGGTATTAGCTTTCAAGAGTCAAATCTCACTTCATCAGATACAAGTTGGAATGGAGATCTTTGAGTCCTTATATCCCACTTAGAAGGTGGGTGGGGTGTTGCCAAAAAAGGAACTCAGGATGCAGAGGTAAAATGTGGAGATTAATTAGCTTGTTTAGAGCAGAGGGGGAAAGCTTTGGGGCAGAAAATTAGCATCTGTAGTGAGATGAGAATCCTGCGTCTCTAGTCAGCCCTGGGGGTCTATTGTTCTGAATTTGTGAATGAACTCAGGTTCAGCAATCTCATATTGCAATCTCCCCTTGAAGCTTCTCTGTTGGAGAACTGCCACTCTTAAGTCAGCAGTGGAATGATCTGGCAGATTAAAATGTTCCCCCACTGGTTTTTGAGTGTTGTGGATTTTATGTCAGATTTATGTCCGTTTATTCTTCTGCACAGGGGCTGACTGTCCAATGTAGAGAGTGGAAGGGCATTGCTTACATTTGATAGCATATACAGTGTTGGAAGATGAAAAAGTGAATGAACCTGAGATGGTGTGGCTGGTGTTGTTAGGTCCAGTGATTGTGTTGCCAGAGTGAATATGGGGACAGAGTTGGCATCTGGGTTTGTTGCAGGCCATGGTCCCAGAGTCTGTGTTAATGTTAGGAAGGACATTGTGGGTGAGAAGTTGTTTAAGGTTAGGATGCTGTCTGTGGGCAAGAAAAGGTTTGCCTCCCAATGCCTTTGAGAGAGGAGTATCAGTGTTCAGCACAGGTCGTAGGTCGTTAATGATGCAGTGAATCAGTTTGAGCTGAGAGCTATATGTGTCCACCAGTGGTGTTCTGTTGTTGTTTAGTTTGGTACCGTCT
>NW_015170894.1:994859-1008641 GCF_001447785.1 Gekko japonicus | reverse complement strand
AGAACTGCCACTCTTAAGTCAGCAATGGAATGATCTGGGAGATTAAAATGTTCCCCCACTGGTTTTTGAGTGTTGTGGATTTTATGTCAGATTTATGTCCATTTATTCTTCTGCACAGGGGCTGACTGTCCAATGTAGAGAGTGGAAGGGCATTGCTTACATTTGATAGCATATACAGTGTTGGAAGATGAAAAAGTGAATGAACCTGAGATGGTGTGGCTGGTGTTGTTAGGTCCAGTGATTGTGTTGCCAGAGTGAATATGGGGACAGAGTTGGCATCTGGGTTTGTTGCAGGCCATGGTCCCAGAGTCTGTGTTAATGTTAGGAAGGACATTGTGGGTGAGAAGTTGTTTAAGGTTAGGATGCTGTCTGTGGGCAAGAAAAGGTTTGCCTCCCAATGCCTTTGAGAGAGGAGTATCAGTGTTCAGCACAGGTCGTAGGTCGTTAATGATGCAGTGAATCAGTTTGAGCTGAGAGCTATACGTGTCCACCAGTGGTGTTCTGTTGTTGTTTAGTTTGGGCCGGTCTTGTAAGAGGTTATCCCTTGGTATCATTCTGGCTTTGTTGATCTGTTTCCTTACTACATCAGGTAGGTATTGTAATTCCAAAAATGACTGTTGTAGATCCCACAGGTCAGAATCTCTGTCTGAGCGATCAGGATAGATCTGGGTGTAACAAAGAGCATGGCTGTAGATGATGGATTGTTTGGTGTGTTTAGAATTGCGACTGTAGGTATGTTTGGCGATCAGCTGGTTTCCAGTATAAGGTGGGTTTTATGCTTCCATTATGTATTTGTACAGGAGTGTCTAGAAAATGTATTTCAAATAGATCTAATAAAAACTATTGGTATAAAGAACAGGAGGAACTGTGTGCTGATGCGGAAAGGGTTTCTGAGACAGAAAAGAGATTCTGAAATAGACAAAAATGTCATTTTTTTCTGGAACATTTGTGGTTTTCTATTTATAACCTTAAGACTGTCATACTATCCACATTTGTTCAAAATAACCCCCTTTGAACTCCGGTTGGGGTGGGGGTGGAAAGTGCCATCAAATCCCAACCAATTTATGGTGACCCTGTAGGGTTTTCAAGTCAAGAGAAAAACAAAGGTGGTTTGCCATTGCCTGCCTGTGCACAGCAATCCTGGACTTGCTTTCTTGTCTTCCATCCAAATACTAAACAGGGCCAACCTTGATTAGCTTCCAAGGTGTGATGAAATTGGACTCACCTGCACCATCCAAGTCAGAGGCCTTGTACTCTACTTCTGATTAAATATGCACCGGACTGGACTACAGCTGTTCTTACTGGCTGCCACCCGTGGCCACTTAATTCATTTTTATTTATTTTATTTATTTATTCAACTTTTACCCCGCCCTCCCACCAAGGCGGCTCAGTAATTCAGTATTAAGGACAGTTTCAAACCATCTGGCGACCCGAAGCAGGTGTCCTCGATGCCCCACCGAGGTGCAGGGCAGCAGCAACTGGAGAACAGAGAAGGGGGGAGTCTTACCTCACCTTGGTAAGTCAGGTCCTAGGCCCCTCACAAGGGAGGCACAGATGTGGGTGGGAAATGTCACTTGGATCCAGGGCAGGCTAGAGACAAAGGTTTTGCCTTGGGGGGAAAAGCTTTTGGCTACATCACAGAATCACAGAGTTGGAAGGGGCCATACAGGCTGTCTAGTCCAACCCTCTGCTCACTGCTGGATCACCCTAAAGCATCCCTGACAAGTGCTGCTGCTTGAAGGCTGCCAGTCAGAGGGAGTTTACAATTCAACTGCTGTACTACCCTTATTGTAAAAAAATAATAATCCTAATATCCAGCTGGTATTTTTCTGCCCATAATTTAAACCCAGTATTGTGAGTCTGCCAATGGGAACAGCTCCCTACCCTCCTCTAAGTGACAGCCCTTCAAATACTTTGAAGTGTAGTGGGTTAGATGCATGCAAAAACCACTGAGACTGATGTAGTGATCAGCATGGTTTACTAGTACACAACAAAGACAACAACTACTGGCTGGCTGGCCAACTATATACACACCTGGGGACACTCCCCTAGGTCCCGTTGGTGAATTCAGATCTCCCGCCACGGTCCTATTGGTTCCCAAGTGGAGAGACTAGGAGCCTAGTCCCCATTGTTCCTACAGAGCCAAGCTCGGGAGTATTCGCTGGCCCCTGGTAGTGGTCAGCGGACATAACATACTTCAAGAGAGCAATCATGTCCCCCCTCAACCTCCTTTTCTCCAGACTGAACATTCCCAAGTCCGTCAGCCTGTCCTCAAAGGGCTTGGTCTAGGGTTGCCAGGATCTGGCCCCTGATCATCCTTGTTGCCCTCTCCTGCACCTGCTCCATTCTATCCACATCCTTTTTGAAATGAGGCCTCCAGAACACCACACAATACTCCAAGTGTGGCCTCACCAATGCAGTGTACAGCGGGACTGTGACATCTTGCAATTTGGATGTTATCTCTTTGCTCATACACTCCAAGAGTGCATTAGCCTTTTTTTTCTGCTGCATCACACTGACTGTTCATATTTACTTACAGTCCACCTGTATCCCAACATCTTGTTCACACATACTGCTACCGAGAAGTGTATCCCCCATCCAGCATATGTGCTCCTAACTTTTGTTGCCCAGATGTAGAACTCTGCACTTTTCCTTGTTGAATTGCATCTTGTTCATATCCTCCAACTTTTTCAGTGTGTTCAGATCTCGTTGAATTCTATATCTTCTGGGGTGTTCACTATTCCTCCCAATTTGGTGTTAACTGCAAAATTAATGAATACTCCCTCATCCAAATAATTTATAAAAATATTGAAAAGTACTGGGCCCAGAACCAGGCCCTGTGGCACCCTACTGGACACCTCCCTCTAATCAGATGAAATGCCATTGTCAACTACTCTTTGGGTTCGGGCCTCTAACAAGTTCCCTATCCACCTAACTATCATAGAGTCCACTCTGCAGTCCTCCAATTTACCCATCAGAACATCATGGGGAACCCTGTCAAAAGCTTTACTGAAATCCAGGTAAACACTGTTGATGGTGTTCCCATGATCCAGTAAGCTCATCACTCAGTCAAAGAAAGAAAGGAGGTCGGTCTGGCAGGACCTGTTGGGGACAACTCTCTGCTGACTTCCTTGGAACACCAGGTTGTCCTTCAGATGCTTGCAGACTGATCCCTTTAAAATCTGCTCCAGTATCTTCCCTGGGACAGAGGTCAGACTGACTGGCCTATAGTTTCCTGGGTCATCCTTCCTCCCTGTTTTGAAGATTGGGATAACATTCCCCCTCCTCCAGCCTCCAGTTGTGGCACAGAGGTCTTGAAGATGATGGACAAAGGCTCTGTAAGCTCTCTAGAAAGTTCTTTGAGCACTCTTGGGTGCACACCATCTGGCTTGGGGGATTTGCACTCACCTAGTACAACCAGGTGCCTCCCAACAACCGCTCTGTCCATGTCAACCAGCAGCCCAGAAGACATGCATTGCCTTACCATCTCTAGACGGGCCTTTTCCTGTCTTCTTGGGAAAAACTAAGGCAAAATCGGCATTGAGCCGTTCTGCTTTCTCTCTGTCAGAGTTTCTCCATTTTAACCCAAACATATATTTTCACCCAAATATGTATCATGCTCACAGCCCTTGTTTCTTCCCCTCTGCTCTGCTAACGCAGCTGGACTCAGATCTGTGGCCAGCCCACCCTACTCCTAACTATCAGCAAGAGGTGGTTTACCAAGTATATCTGAGTGAGTCCTTCTCCGGTTACAATCGGGGATGGATGTGGGAACGAGAAGGGCTAAAAGCAAGCTAGAGGTGAAGGCTTTTTTGAAATCGAAAGTTTTCTTCTTTAGCCTGCCCATGGACCTGAGTGATAGCAGAACAGGTGCTGTAGTCAAGGAAGCCAGGAGCCACTAGTCTTAAGTGCTGCTCCTGGCCTCATTGTCCCCAAAAAGTACGCAGACGGAGAGTGATTTCAGCAAAGCGTACTTTATTCGATCAGGAACAAGACAGCTTTCGCCGGCTTATATTCCCCCAGAAACAGCCACCCAAAACACCCCCCCCACTTCCCAATAGGTTATTTACAGTGGCCGAGAGTCCCATTGGCTTCTCGGCCAGGAACCTAGCCCCCTGATTGGAGCGGGCTAGGATCTGCATAGTCCATTGTCTCTTGGAGCGAAGCTCGATGGTTGTCCCTGGACATGTCTGGACTTGTCTGGACTTGTCAGGACTTGATACACTACAGTCCCCAAACTGGTTGCTTATGCCACTTGCATCATGAACTGGAGCAGCAGGCACTGCTCCTCAACTTCTCACCATGTATTTGATGGAGTGGCCTCTTTGATAACTAAGCAGCTGAATGTTTTGGGTGCTGAGTGTTTTGTTCCAGTGGCACACCTCTGCACTTTGGTGGGGTTTTTTGACACTATCTGTCTTTGATAACTAAGCAGCTGAATGTTTTGGGTGCTGAGTGTTTTGTTCCAGTGGCACACCTCTGCACTTTGGTGGGGGTTTTTGACACTATCTGTAGAGTTGGCAGCTCCATCTTTGGACGTTTTTGGAGGTCTATGGATGATGCCTGGGGAGAGAGCTCTGGGAGGATGTGATGTCATAAACTCCACTTTCCAAAGCTGTCATTTCCTCCAGGGGAACTGATCTGTGCTGTCTGACGATCAGCGGCACTGGGAGAACTCCAGGCCCTGCCTGGAGGTTGGTAACACTAAGAGTATACGACTAATCTGAACGTCATGCCGAAGAAAAGTATATTTTGAATTCTGGCCATGGAAGCAGCCGTAAGTAAAGAAATGCCTCTATGTGTACTTCTAGCAGTTAAAGTCATCAAAATCTCTGGTGCCATGCCACCACCAAAAAACACTTGACCTGATAAATGTCAGAATTTATTCCTAGACACAAATGTTAAGGATGATGGAGAGTCAGTGCATTTGCCATAATACAAATATCTTTTATTCACTTGACAGGAGATGCAAATGCACTTCAAAAATCTCAGGACGCAATCCAGCTATCCGTTATGCACAGGAAAGACCTGTTGAGGTCTGTGAGACTCCTGAAGGAGTAACTAAAGGTAAGGATGCAGCCCTCAGTCTCTTAATTGTGTCTACAGAATCTGGCTCCACATATATAGGAGTAATTTAAAATTCTTTTTCCATTAACACAAGCTCATTCCGACTTACATTCCATTCTTGGAACATGCATACTGCGCATTGATTTACACTTTAGCAGTAATAACTTTTGGCTATTAGGGAGCTCTTATTATCCTTTTTTTAAAAAATGGCTTTAAGCATTTGGAGACTCGTCTCTGAACCTTGTGGAACAGAAGGGATCCCAAGGCAGAGATTCTGTATGAAGGCTAGTGTAATGCCCTCATCACTTCCCATAACACTGCACATATTTCCGTAATAGGAATACATATTACTTTAGCAGCCTTGTGCTATTATTCAAAACACCGAGACAATAAATTTTGTTCAAATTCCAGGAGTGTAATTTCGCTGTCGGAGGATCCAGATCCTTAAGTAATATGATTGCTTTTGACTATTAATGCAAATATTATTCCAACTTTTGGCAGCAGGGCATATTCTATCTGCTAGCTTCTTTATGATCCTTAGGTGGTATCTGTTCAGCTTAACTAGTAACTGATCTAGTTAAAACTAGATCTGGGTATAAAATATGCAAGACTTTGGGAGAAATGTCGTAATGGTGAAGTCGTACATTGACCAATATCATGTTGCAGTCCAGGGCTTTGATGCAGTTCTACTTTAGTGCAGTCATCTTGTGCAATGCATAGCATGCCTCGATGGGAACATGCATTGATAGACATATCTAGCCAGAACAATGGAACCAAGACGAACATACAGAGTGTGGATGCAGAGCCTGATATGCATCAGCAATGGCCATGTACGCACATGACACTGCACCATGTATCTAGTGTTGTTATGAAGACAATTTTTTCCCCCTGAAATTAATTTTTTTAGATATAGCCACTGTTTCCCCTTATTCTTGTTTCAAAGAGGGATTTCTCTTTCATTTCTGTTTCCAAAAAGCTCAATGTACCCTTTTGTGTCTTGCAACCATTTTATGTTACACACCACGGGTGGTACTTTGGGGCAGGAGGATAGGGAAGGCATTGCCTGCCTCTGAGTATCAACAAAGTGAAATTTTGCAGGACCTCTCTTCTTGCCCCTCCTATTTTTGAATTTATTTTTTGATCAAAACAAAATTGAGTCAAAAAGCTCCAAATTCCTAAAAAGAGGGAAAGAAAAGGACTGCTGGATTTCATGGGGAAAATTGGGTAGACAGGAATTAAGAGAGTTTCTGTTACCAACACTAGACACAAAAGGCCTTGAACTAAGAAATCAAAATCTGGGTATGAGACTGACTCTAATGAGCTACCCTGTTTAACCACTGGCCTTAGGAACCCAAGGGTTGCTCATCTCAGATCCAACAGCCGGTGATGTGGGAGAAGGCAATGAGGAAGCCTAAAACCTGCCAGTGGACCATTTTAACATCTCAGTCCATCCTGACCATGAATGGTATGCACAGAGGTCTCAGAGGTCTCTTCAGGATCAGAACAGAAATGTATAACTTCAAAGTTTGTCAGCAAAATATCTCAGCTCAAAAGATGGCGTTTTTTCAGTCTTAGGAAGGTTTCCATGAATGTTCCCTTTATTCACCTTCCGTTAAGTGTGCGGACTCTAATCTGGGAGAACCGGGTTTGATTCCCCACTCCTCCACTTGCACCTGCTGATGTGACCTTGGGTCAGTCACAAGCTCTGGCACAGCTGTCCTTGAAAAAGAGCAGTTTGTGTCAGAGTTCTCTCAGCCCCACCCACCTCACAGGGTGTCTGTTGTGGGGAGGGGAAGGGAAGGAGATTGTAAGCCACTCTGAGACTCCCAAGTGAAGGGCGGGGTATAAATCCAATCTCTTCTTCTCTTCTCTTCTTCTTCATCTTCCCTCCCCCCCTCATTGGGTTGGATCAGGAAAAGGAGGGTCACACGAGGGTCACAGAATCAGAGCAGATTCCCCTTCCCCATCTTCTCCCAGGGGCCTGCCATTTGTCCCTAAGCTTCTCCCTGAGGATGAGACCAGGACTGTGAGCAGAGTTTTCCACACAATGGGGGCTGCAATGATGAGGGGGAAGCAGGCAAAATCACTTCTCTCTCCCTCTGCAGGCCATCACAGGTTGTAATGCTAAAAGTACTTACCTGTTTCCCAAAGCGTGACCTGCCCATGACCCTGTGGCATATAAAGCCATGTCCATCTGTAGAGACAGCTACTGTGCTGGCACAGCGTTGCTCAGTGGGGCATCTCATTTGAAATCCAAGCAAAACATCAAGGCGATCCAACAACAGGGGCTCGACTCTCATAACAAGAAACAATTTGGCCATGAAAGTCAATCAAATTCATATCAATGTTTACAGTATTCCTTGGATGGGGTAACATCAATCAGCTCCCCTAACACAGCTATGAAGCTGGGTTAACTTTGAGCCAATTTTCTTTCTCTCAGCCCAACTTTCACTACAGGACTGTTGTGTGGACTGCGGGTGGGAAGCGAGACCTGCCTGCCCCGCCTGCCCAACAGTTCCGCATAATACTTACCTTTCCCTGGTGTTTTTTGCACCACTCCTGCGGCGCAACGAGACACCCCACCAACTATGAGACACGTCTTCATTTACTTATTTTATTGAAAGCATTTATTAGCTGCCTTTCTACCTTGCAGCACTTAAGGCAGCTTACAATGTAAATAAAACAACAGTTGTAAACACTCCTAAGGATCAAAAGTGAGGGAGCCAGGTACACCTCCCTGGAGAGGTCGTTCCTTAATTATGGGGCTGACACTGAAAAGGCTCTCTCTCATGTACTTCTTTGTTTGGTGGGACAGTCAGGAGGAACTTTCCCTGTGATCTTAATTCCTAGGCAGGAACATATGGGAGAAGATGGTCCTCCGAGCATCCCAGTCCCAAGCCATGTAGGGCTTGAAAGGACTAAACCAGCATCTATGGGGCTCTGGAATGGATCAGTAGCAGTAGTATCAGGGTCACAAGCTCCTGATAGTTGGAACCAACCAGCAGTCTAGCTGCAGCATTCTGCACAAATGGCAGCTTCCCAACACTCTTTAAGGGTAGCTCCAAGTAGACATAGTTCAGCCTAGATGTAACTAAGGCATGGATTACTCTGGCTAGATCTAACTGAGCCAGGAATGGACATAGTTGATGCACCAGCTGAAAATTGATGAAAGCACTTCAAGCTACTGCAGCTACTTAGTTTTCTAAGGTGACCGCTGCATCAAGTGGCATTCCGAAGCAGTGAACCGGGGAACAAAGGAAGTATAACCCATTGCAAGCAATAAGAGATCTGAAGCTCCGGGCCTCCTTTCCTTCTAACCCAGAGAACCTTTGTCTTGTCAGAATTACGTTTCAGCTTGTTCACATTCACCTAGCCAAGAAGGAGGAGGAGGAGGAGATTGGATTTATACCCCGCCCTTCACTGCCCAAGGGAGTCTCAGAGCAGCTTACAAACTCCTTTCCCTTCTCCTCCCCACAACAGACACCCTGTGAGGTAGGTGCAATTAGAGTCCGCGCACTTAACCACTACACCATTACTGACTCCAAGCAACAGTTCAGAACATCAATAGCAGCCTTGGAACTAGGTGGAAAAGAAAAGTAGAGAGGGAGTGGTTTGATGGCCCAATCATCAAAAAATGGGCTGGAGATGGATGGGAGTGTACTGGTCAAAGAAAACCAGCAGAAACATTAGACATGAGGAAAAGGCACATTCAAAATTAGCTTCCAGAAAAAGATCAGTGTAAAACTGGTCTCAAATGAACTGGAGGGAAATCAGAGGGGGGAAATGAAATAAAAACTAAAGGCACAGAAATGTGTGGAGAATTCAAGGGATAAACTGAAGCAGTATGGTGTCAAAACTGACATAGCTACTGTGACCCATGCAATGGTCACTTCCAGGCTTGATTGCTGCAACTCGCTCTATGCAGGCTTACTCCTGAAGCTGATCCAGAAATTACAGCTGGTACAAAATGTGGTGGCGCGCCTGCTGACATCAACGCCTGTATGGGCTCACATTCGGCATGTGCTTTGTCAGCTGCATTGGTTGCTGGTTGAGTACCAGATCTGCTTCAAGGTGCTGGTAATCACCTTCAGAGCCTTATACAGCGTGGGACCAACATACTTAAGGGTCTGCTTATTCCCATATATGCCTCGAAGAGCATTACACTCTGAGAGTCAACATCTCCTGGTGATCCCTGGCCCAAAGGACGTCCACCTAGCCTCAACCAGGGCCAGGGCCTTTTCTGCCCTGGCCCCCACCTGGTGGAACATGCTCCCTACTGAGATCTGGGCCCTGAGAGATCTTATTCAATTCCACAGGGCTTGCAAGACGGAGCTGTTCCACAGGCCTTTGGCTGAGGCAGTGGGCATCCACACATCCCCCCCCCCCGAGGTTGCTGTCTCCCACCCACTGATAACTGGCCATACTTACCTACATCAATGGGCTGGATTCTCCCTACGGCAAGCTAAGATTATTGATTTTATATGTTTATAATGTGTTTTAAATTTTTACTGTATTTATTGAAATGTTGTAACCCGCCCTGAGCCCATTTATGGGATGGGCAGGATATAAATGCAAAAAATAAATAAATAAATAGAGGAAGGAGACTAGCAACACTGGTGTATAATATGTTTATTCAGGGGTCATTTCGTAGACAAAGAGCTAGGGGAACTCATTAGCATAACTCATTAGCATATGCCACACCCCCTGACATCAGGGGCCCGGCGGTGGACCTGCAAGGCCAGCGGGAGTGCGAGGAAGCCCCGCCAAGGCCCTCCCTCGCCCCAGGCAGGGTTGGGGAGAGGTGGGGAGAGGCGGGGAGAAAGCAACTTACCCTCCCTCTTCACCTGCCTCCTCCTAGCTGAATGAGGGCTGGAAGCGGGGCGGCCAGAAGCAGGGGGCGGGGCTTCGTCATGTGCCCCGCCCCCCTGCACCTCACCCGGGGGAACTGCATTCCCCCGCGTTCCCCCCCGAAATGACCTCTGTGTTTATTAAGGGAAAAAAGCCCTCCTGTCTTTCTACTCCTCAAGGGTTGGGTTTCTCTCACAATTGCAACTCTGAAATAATACTTGGCTTTGTATAACATAGGTTGTGAAACAAAGCTGTCTAAAATGCCCTATTCACATCCCTCCTTCCTAAATGAAACTGTTTGAATTCAGTGCAATCTTTTCTCAGTAAGTCCAGTTCATTAGAGGAAACGGATGATTTAAGCTACCTTGATAACTTCTTCCAGAGATATAGGATTATAAATCAGTCATGTGACTGTTAGAAGGGCTTTGGGGGGTTTGGTAGTAGTTCACATTGGGGGAGACGGGGGGGGGTTTCTTGTTATTGGTTTGTTCTGTAAGATGTTGGTGCTCAAAATTTCTACTTAAGTCTGCATTAGCTACAGGCACTTCATTTGCAAAAATAAAAGAAACAAAGTGTAAAGTATGCTCTGAAATGCCTGACGCCACAGCCAGAGAGAAGAGTGCACCTTCCAATAAATACCATTCACTCTTTAAAAAAAAAAAATTATCTCACCCGTTCAGTTGAAATTTAAAAGTATTAGTGGCATTTATCTGTCTGTCTATCTTTCTGTCTCCTTTTTATTTTGTCTGTCTTCCCCCTGTTTGTATTTTGTGTGAAATTTCAAGAGATGAATCCTATTTTCTGTTAATTCAATGGTTGTCATCTTGCATTACCTCATGCAGCCCAGATCACAACAATGAGATCTTAGGGTTTTAAATTAATAATATTCCAACACATCACTCCATTAAAGGGTTGTATTCATCCATAGCATGCCAGCTCTCAGGTACCTTGCCTGCGGTCTGATGCCTTCTGTCGTTAGATTGGGCTGGAATTGCACAAATCCAGTTGCAAACAATCTATAATTGGTAACTTGAATACTCCGTGGTCGCAAGGGGAAAAAAACCACATTAATTTAATATGGTGTTGAGATTTTAACAAGGTGATTTTTGCTTAAAAAAAATAAAATAGTTGGAGGGGGGACGCTTTAGGGAGTTGGAGATCTGTGCTTTCTGAGTGGCATTTTCCACACCTACAAATACATACTGACAGACAAGTATATTGCATTGCAATTACCTTACATACAATGTCAGCTAAAAGCTACATGTAAAGCCAGAATCTTAGATTGGCTAGGCATCAGGGAGTAGGCTATAGATTCCATTAACTATTAAAAGTTGAAATTAAATTTTATAGCTGTTAATTCCGAAGAGCCAAGGGGCAGAGGGGGGGAAAGGAATTGGTGTGTGAGTAAATCATCAAAACTACTAAAAATTCAGGAAGGAATAACACATTATGCCTAGAGGAAAATAACACACAAGATCAAAACTGCATCCTATTGAACATTTACTGTTGTTATGCAGGCATCTTTTTCCTTACTTTTTTTTTGTCATGTTGAAACAAATGTCTTACTGGAAATAGGCTTAGCTGGAGAAAAAAAAAAAAGATACAGGGAGCTGAATAAAGAGAGAAAAGAAATATACCTACATTCATATCTTTGGGACAGCACAACGTTTTAATGATATAAAGCATATGCATATCCAGGAGTATCTTCTGTCTGTTCTTTAATCCCTGCCTCAGAGCTCATAAGACTTGTATTTATCCATAAGTCTAGGATGCGTTCAGTAAACAGGCAGTGAAATTTGTATATGGGATTCATTAAGGGCGGTTGCCAATTGTCAAATTAGTTTCAGCCCAACCTGCTGAGTGTAAATGCAAATTTACCACCTTTGGCGCTGCCTCACTTTACAACAATTGATTTATGTTTGAGTGGGAGAGGGTTTTTTTTAAAAAAAGAAAGAAAAGAAAAGAAAGAGAGAAAAAGGGAAGAAGTTGTCTTTTGAAGCTCTGCTATCTATGCTTGGGTGCCTTTGTCCACGAGTCTTGGGGATCTCCTGCTGTAATTTTGATCTTTGTGTTCCAAAAGCCTTAGAGAGTCAATCCAGGTAACTTAAAAGTGCGATATAATCAGAAAGGATTTGGAAATAAAGTCTTTGCCTTGTCACATTAATGCGGCCCTATCAAGTGGCAGTTTATCAAGAGGCAGCTCACAAGGTTTTAATGAGCATGCTGCCTGTTCTTGTACAATACTAAT
Source organism: Gekko japonicus (assembly GCF_001447785.1). Taxonomy (NCBI): domain Eukaryota; kingdom Metazoa; phylum Chordata; class Lepidosauria; order Squamata; family Gekkonidae; genus Gekko; species Gekko japonicus. The sequence continues at coordinate 996,478 of NW_015170894.1, read as the reverse complement.
TAATCCCATTTTTTCCACACTAGTGTGATTGCTTCATGAAACCCGCATTGTTTTATGCTCAGCAGCAAAGCGGGTTCTTGCTGATTAAATCTCCTTCCCAGTGCTGGAGCCTGACAACTGAATTATACCTTGCTCAAAATAATAATGGGTATCAGCTAATAAATACGGTTTAACACACACAAAACTATGCAGCCAAAATCACACTACAAAATAGGAGTTTGACTTATAGGCACAGCAGTGTTTCATTAAACATCTGTATTATAATTCACTGGTTTTCCAACTGATGTAATAACTTAATTGATGAGAACAAAGACAAGCTTATTTATTCACCCAATTGCTTGCTTCTTGACTAACGTTCCCCCCCCCTTTTCTTCCCCCTTTGGCGTTATTGTGGAAATAAATATGCAATATTCTTTTTATAGAAGTCTAATTTAGGCCCCCTTTCTCCCTCCCCCATTGAGAAATCAACATCACAATCTGTTTCTGACAAGTTCTTGCTACAGAGTAGCAAAGGCTCATTATGATAAGACAGCACTGTGTTGTTTACCCTAATGTTGAGGCCTTCCAGCAAAGGTGAAAGAAGAGTTGTGCTTCAGGCAGTTAATAAGGAATAATTGCCTGCAACTTTCCATTAGAACGTTCCGGAAAGCTAGAGTTACCTTTGTCCAAGATCCACCTAAGCCTTCAAATAGTTTCAGTCCTAAGCCAAAAAACAAACAAACAACAACAAACCCCCCCACACATACACATGTTCCAGACTGGAGTGTTGCCCCCTTTCCTCACTCCATGCACTGATGTAGCTAACCATCTTACCACTCACTGGCACCTAAATCTTTCTTTACCACTTGATGAAAAGATTCAGAGAACTAGTTATTTTTTAAAACAACAATGCTAGGATAAGATATCTCATCCTTAATACCTGGTCATCTGTGGGCAGGACTGCCCATCTCCAGATGGGGCCTAGAGATCTCCCAGAATCACAGCTATCTCCAGACTATAGAGATCAGCTCCCCTGGAGAAAATGGCTGCTTTGGAGGGTGGATTCTATGGCAATATACACCACGAATAGGGTTTGGAAATACCTGGAGACGTGGGGGTGGAGCCAGGAGAGGGCGGGATTTGGGGAGGGGAGGGGCCTCATCAGGGTACAATGCCATAGAGTCCACCCTTTGGAGCAGCCATTTTCTCCAGGGGAGTTGATCTCTGTCAGCTGGAGATCAGTTGTAAAAGCGGGGGATCCCCAGACCCCACCTGGAGGCTGGCAATCCTACCCACTGAAGTCCCTGCCCTCCTCAGATTCCACCTTCCCCAGGCTTCACCCCCAAATCTCCAGGAATTTCCCAGCCTAGAGTTGGCAACCCAATCTGTGGGCCAAAGAGATGTGACAGGAATCATGGATCTCCATCAGTCTGTAAATGGTAAATTGGGTTTGAAGGGATAAATCACCATTTCTATTCCTGCGTGGCCCTGATCCTAACCATGGCAATTTCAAACCAGCGGCGAGTCATGATTTCTGTTTTATTTGTTTTGGCCCCACATTGTCCACCCAAGTGGTAAGGAAAATTCTACCACACACCTGGTAAAAATGTGTGGTAGAAATATGTGGTCTAGTCTAGCCA
>NW_015170894.1:984802-994781 GCF_001447785.1 Gekko japonicus | reverse complement strand
TAAGGGCTTTACCACACGTTAGGTGTATAGGTACTGTGGAATGTGATGTAAAATGGCCATCTGTCCAAACCAAACAATCAGGTTTCCATGTTATTTCATTCAGACTGTAATAAGTTTCCATTTGGGCTGCCTGTTTCTATCCAGAGATTAAATCAAATTAAGATTGTTATGGAAATTGAAGAATTCCTTAGGGCAAGAGGGGACAGGTGCAGAACCTTGTGCTGAGGAATCTTTTCCTCTAAAAAACTTTTAGATTTGTATTCATAACACTGCAACAACAAGTGCCAGTCAAAAAATTATCTAGATGTGTTTTACATTGCTTAAGAATCCCTATTTTGCAGTTCGACAAGGCCTTCCTGGTTGGATGTGCTCCAGGGAGCCAATAAAAGAGAAAAAGCAAGCCTTAATGTTGACCGTAATAGTGATTTATAAGAGGGCTAGCTTCAGATGCAAAGAAAGGCAGTGTTTATTATTTATTTCCCTCCTTTTCTACAATGCCAGCAGCTCACCAGTCACCTCACAGTCAAATAGGATGGAAAGGGGATAAGAGCTATACAAGCATCGATTCAGCATTGCTCTCGCAGTAATTAAAGGGAGAGGGTTACTTTCCCTGTGGTTTGACGGAGGGGGCACAGTTAAACCAAAGACAAAATCAGAGAGTGTCTACTAAAGTTTTTTTGTTTGAAAAAGTAAACTGTATGTATAGATTGGATGTAATGTAATGGTTTATGAGACTAACTCACAAATCACAAAGTCTCAAGTTCAAATCTACCTCCATTTGTTATAAATAATGGTCTTGAGAAAGTTGTTTTCTCCCAGTCCGGATCCATCTATTGTTGGGGAATGCCTTATCATGATTTATTAACATATTTATACCTCACCTTTCCTGTGGGGCTCAAGGCAATTTACAATTCCAATATTAAAAACATACAAAATACAATAAAACCACATTTAAGAAAAGACCTGCATCTTTAAACCCCATTAAAAGCCCTCATAAAGAAAACGGACTTACAGCACCTCCTAAAAACTTTTGCACACAGTGCCCCCCTCATGTCCACAAGGTGCCTGTTCCATAGGGCAGGAGCTACTATAGAAAAGGCATAAACTCTGGTACATGCCAAAAAGACCATCTTAAGTACCCGCCGGAAACAGGAATAACTAGAAGATGGCAACCAAAAGCCTGCAGTTGGTGAAAGGGGACATATGGTGGGACACCAGGCCGTGGCCAAGTGGTGTGGGTAATGAGTCTCCAGAGGAAGGCGGTAGGACCCTTTTTAGGGCTGTTTTGGTCTCCAAGGCCAGCCCTGCTCTGACCCCAAGGCTTTTCTTTACAGAAGCAAGGCTTGAAAGGCTCAGCAACCCCAAAATAATCACTGAGAGCTTATTGTGCATTCTTTTCTTAAAGTTACAGGTGTTGTTTCTATTGTATGGGAGAATTTTAATCCTCTGATTTTATCTATTTCAGATTTTTCTGCAAACTAACCCTGTTTTCAGCTCTGCTACCTGGAATCTTTCAGCCTAAAGTGCCAAGCACTGAACTGTATTCTACTCTGGTACTTTAAGATTAATCCTGGTTTTATATCACTAAAAATAGTTCAGGCCATATCTATTTGAGCCCTTGTTAGCCTTGTGCTCATTTCCAGCAGCCCTGCAACAAACTGATCAAATAGATCTGGAAAGGACTGCTCATGGGATTTTCTACAGGTCCATGAAACTGTTCCTCATAGGGTGGCCAGTGCTCCCTCAGAAGATGCTGGGAAATTTTGAGAGAAGCGCATTAAGGGGGTGGAGTTTGGGGACAATGTGATGTCATTTCCAGGTGGCACTATAGGGATTTCCCCTAATATCTATGTCAGTCAGTCAGGTGCTCTAATACAATGCAATTGTCTAAAGTAGTTTCCCCTTTACAAAATCCCAGCTCTTCCGTGCCTGGGACTCTCTGTTTTGTCATCCATCTGGTAAGCTTAGATAGTAAATGTTTGGCATATAGTTTCCCCATTACAGAAAGTAGGCTGATTGGTCTATAGTTGGAAGGAACTGAGCAATCGCCTTTTTTGTGAATTGGGACCACAATTGCATTTAACCACGCATCAGGAATAAGGCCAGATTTGTCAATCATTGTGAAAAAAGATGCAAGGGGGGCAAGCCCACCAATCAGGGTCCAGTTTTAAAATTTCAGGTAGAATTATATCAGGACCAGCTGCTTTTCCTGGTTTTAATTGGCCATTCAGTTCTTTTATTTCATCGGGTGTTACAGGAGGCCCCCTAATATCTATGGTAAAGACCACAAAGACATGGGGAAATTCCTAGAGCATTGTTTTCCAGGTCTTTTTTTCTCTCCTGATTCTCAGTTTCTTGGAAATGAGGGTGGGGGCTTGCTGCTGCTGGCAGGCAAATGGCAAGTCTAGTTCCTCACACAGAGGACATTCACAGCCAGCCAGTGTGGTGTAGTGGTTAAGAGTGGCAGATCTGAAGAACCGGGTTTGATTCCCCCCTCCTTCACAAGAAGCCAACTGGGTGACCTTGGGTCACAGTTCTCTCAGAGCTCTCTCAGCAATATGCCCCAGGCAATTGTAAGCCGCTCTGAGACTCTCCGGATATAAAAACCAACTCTTCTTCTTCTTCATATGCAGAAAGGCCAGTCTGATAACTGGTAAAGGAAACCAGCAGAATTAAGAGTCCTGTACAGTAAAGCACAATAGGGACTAGGAACAATGATATGAAGGTGATTATCAGTTTGTACAAGTACCTTGTGAGGATAGGCCACAGATTCTAAGGAAGCCCATTAAGGCCCAGTAATTCACAAGGCCACGCAGGAATGGACTGGAAAGGGCAGTCAAACCTGAACCACTCAGCAAGAATGCTAGTTTAACATCTACCAAAAGCAACTCAATGCCTAAGTCCTGTTTAAATCCATCTATAAATTCCTTCAAACAGCAGTACAGATGCCTTTCTGCCTCATATAGCTTCTGTATTATTGCCTAATAATTTTAAGAAATCTTTCCTCTCTCAAGCTAGCAAATCTAATTATTCGGTGACAGCAGTTGGCTGACTTGGGCACTACACAACATGTCATACCCCCCCCCCCCCAAAAAAAAAATGCTTACCCAGAATCTCAGAAACTGTTAGAAATTGTTTTGAAACCTGGCATACTTTTCAGTCATGCAGCATGCTAATTCCAGCAAGGGAGCCAAGCCAAACCTGATTACATTTGGCTCATCCACAAACTCTTGATAGTGGTGGTGGTGAGGGAATTAAATGAAACTAGATCTGCCCTTTTTGTCTGTCTGTCTGTCTCTCTCTCTTTTCCCTTTTAGAGGGGGGGGAATTCAGAATTTCAGTTTGATAGTATTCTATATTTAATGATATCTTTATGAGATTATTATATCCCACTCTTCCTTCAGGGAGTTCTGGCTGTCATATATGGCCTGTCCCATGTTGTAGCCTCACAACAATATTGTCAAGTAAATTGGACTAAGCAACAGTGACTGGGGCAAGGTCACAAGTGAACTTCATGGCTGAGTCTGATAATGCAGCCGCTACCCCAGATTAGGTAACCGTGGTTTGTGTGATTTACTTTCTCTTGGTTGCATCCTAAATCTGCATCCTGACGGAAGTCAAGAACACAGTTTTATATGCTGAATTTGTGCCCCCCCCCCCAGCATTCATTTCAACATACTCCTCTAAAGACTGTGATGGTGAATATTCTTTAATTATTTTGAGAATGGGCAGATGCTCAGAGAATATTTGGTGAGTGTTTGTTATTCAGTGTCAGCCTCCGGCACCTAGACATTTTGTGGTGGAAATGAATATTCGAGTGTTTGTCACCTGACATGTATACAGTAGCTGCCCATAATTTGGCGGTATTTGTCACAGGACAGTCGAAACCTGATACTATATTGAACATAGTCTGAAAAGTGATTCACCTTATGTGTGCATGTTAAGTGCTGCCAAGTCTCTTCCAATTTATGGCGACCCTATGAATTAATGCCCTCCAACATGTCCTATCGATAACAGCCTTGCTCAGGTCTTGCAAACAGGCCCGTGGCTTCCTTGTTTGAGTCAATCCATCTTGTCTTGGCTCTTCCTCTTTTCCTGCTGCCCTCAACTTTTCCTAGCATTATTGTCTTTTCCAGTGACTCTTGTCTTCTCGTAATGTGACTATAGTATGCTAGCCTCAGTTGAGTTACTTTAGCTCCTAGGGAGAGTTCAGACTTGGTTTCATCTAGAACCAATTTATTTATCTTGGCAGTTCACGGTATCCATAAAACTCTCCTCCAAGACCCCATTTCAAAGGAACCAACTTTCTTCCTGTAAGCTTTCTTCATCTTATACTTATAAATATTAGAATAACATTATCCATCCAGTCAAACAGGCAAATATGAAATGGTGATGTCATATTCCAATTAAGAAATTACAGGTCATAAAGCCACTGGATTTCAAATTCTTGCCAAATTTCCTTTCAGTTCTACCATGTCAGATTACTTGCATGTAGCAGCTACCCCATTCCTCATGCCAATCAGCCTCTGTCGATGTATTTGGGGCTTAACTTGGCCTCAACTTTATACTGTGTTGAAATCAAGGTACTAGAACGGCAAGAAAATGGGTTGATGATCAGAACAGAAAAAATAACCCTGCAGGATCAGGCCAGTAGTCCATCTAGTCCTGCATTATGTTTCACACAGCAGCTGACCAGTTGACCTGCAAGCCCAATATATAGGGCAAAGAGAGCAAGGCCTCCTCCTGATGCTGCCTCCCACTACTGGTATTCAGAGCAGGGGTCATTTCGTAGAAAAAGAGCTGCAGGAGCTCATTAGCATAACTTATTAGCATATGCCATCCCCCTGACATCACCAGAAGTGTGCACCAGCCCCTCTGACAGGCAGAAGCACCTGGGATCCATTCTTTCTCCCCTCTCCCTTCCCTTCACCTCCAAGTCCGTCGAAGGAAAAAAGGAGGGGGAGGATCTCAGGCTCTTCTGCCTGACAGAGGTGCTGGCGTGCCCACAGCCAGCCTGGGTGAATTATAGAATCATAGACTCATAGAGTGGAAAGGGACCTCCAGGGTCATCTAGTCCAACCCCCTGCGCAATGCAGGAAATTCACCAATACCCAACACACACCCCAGTTCCATGCCCAGAATATGATAAAAAAAAATCTCCAGGATCACTGGGGGCCAAACTGGCCTGGAGAAAAATTGCTTCCTGGCCCCAAAGTGGCGATCAGCATTTCCCTGGGCGTGTAAGAAAGGGCCACAAGAACTAAGCACTGATGCAACCCTTCCTGCTCTACCTCTTGTGATTTGCCTAAGTTCACACAATCAGCATTATGATCCTTTTAAAGTTGAAAGCATGATATAAATGCAAAAGACTCCAAAATCGCAGGGTAGCTGCTGGAGCCTCTCCCCAAGATACACGCCATGTTCCAGGAGCATTGAACCAGGGGGTCCAATTCTACGGGCCCCCAAACGGGTTGCCCCCATCCCCTCCATCGTTCTCTATGGTGGGAAAAAAGTTACTTTTTTCCACCTTAGAGAACAATAGAGGGGATAGGGGCAACCTGTTTGGGGGCCCATAGAATTGGACCCCCTGGTCCAATGTTCTTCAAACATGGTTGGTATTTTCGGGAGATGCTCCAGCAGCTACCCTGCGAGTTTGGAGCCTCTCCCTCAAACTTCTTCCCCTCCAGCCCCCAGAATATACGCTATGTTTTCGTCATTGACTTCAATGGCCCATAGGATATAATGGGGCCGAAATTGACATTCGGCTGGCCCTTTTTCAGGCCCGGCGTTCTAGCAGGGAGCCTGAAAAAGGAGGGGAGGGCAGGGGGCGGCTCTGCAGACCATTTTTCAGGCCCGGCGCTCTGGCACGGAGACTGAAAAAGGTGGGGAGGGCAGCTCAGCAGTCCCCCCCGCGATGGTTGCAGCTGTTGCCAAAAGCTCCTTTTTAAGGAGCACTGAAGGAGAGCTGGGGGAGCCAGAATGACCTCTCGTGTGAGTGGTGGAATTTGCCCCTACGAGTCCAAGGCCACCACCCTGGGGCTCAGGGAGACAGGAGAACGTTTCCCCCCCCCCGCATCGCAGCTGCCGCCGAGAACAGCGGCGGTGGCCATAACTTTTTAAGGAACCCCGAAGGAGAGCTGGGGAAGCCAGAATGACCTCTCGCATGTGATGTCTGAGTGGCAATGGACATCACACGCGAGAGGTGGAATTTGCCCCTACGAGTCCAAGGCCACCACCCCGGGGCTCAGGGAGGCGGGGGAACGTTTCCCCCCCACACAGTTGCCCAACTGATGCCTGGTGGGAGCAGGGGACGGGGCTTATGTGTCCGCCCCCTGGGCTCCTGACTGGCAGAGCGCTCCGGCAGGAACCGAGGTTTGATTCAGAAGCTTAGTGTTTCTGACCATGGAAGTTTCCTTTCATTACCATGGCTTGTAGCCACTGATGGACCTCTCCTTCATTTGTCTAATCCCCTTTGAAAGCCATCTGTGCTCTTGGCCATCACAATGCCAGTGAAATCTGCCATCAGAATGTCCAGTTCCTAATTACTTTAATACAAAATTGATTTAGCCATTATCTGTATAGTCCAGGTAAATAATTTGTAAACAGCTAAGCCTCCTATGACCCACATTTACACTGGATCAAATGTAACTCCCACAGCCAAAGAGACAGGCTGATTTTTGAACCCAACAATGGCTTGCCTCTTCAGTACTTACTGGTGTGTGAAGCATTTCCTTGAATGATGGTACTGTGTGATCTGCCTTGAGTTTCATCTGAGAAAGGCAGGCATTAAATAAAGTAAATGAATGGATAAATAGAATAACATTACGGTTGCCAGGTCTGGGTTGGAAAATACCTGGAGACTTTGGGGGTGGATCCAGGAGAGGGCGGGGTTTGGGGAGGGGAGGGGCCTCAGCAGGGCACAATGCCATAGAGTCCATCCTTCAAAGCAGCCATTTTCTCCAAGGGAGCTGATCTCTGTCAGCTGGAGATCAGTTGTAAAAGCAGGAGATCCCCAGGCCCCACCTGGAGGCTGGCAACCCTAAATAATGTGCATGCTGTGTCATTATTTCTTTACTACCAAATTAATATGCTTCAATAAAAAGAACAAAAGTTGAGAAAGAAGAACATGGTACTCTGGCGAAATTAGAGAAATGTGTTTATTTGTTCAGTGGAATGCCTTTTAGTTGCAATATTTTAGGAGCACGAAAATTGTTCTGAAGAAAAGATCTGATGTGTGTGATAGACTAGTGAAAAATGTAAAAGGCCATTATCCAAATGTTTATGGATCCTTTTAGCTAATGGATTCAAATGTATATTTCTGCTCTTGTCAACAAGATAATTCGGCAAACATGCTAGGGCTGTGTAGTTCAATTCAGTCCAAGTCTTTTAGGTCTTGTTGTCTAAAGCAAGCGTCTTTTCCCCAGAGTATATAAAAAAAAATAACACTTATGGTATTCGTGTAGTTTTCAAGTTAATTCTGTGTTTTTGGGCTGGAGACAATGATTTAGAGGCTCTGTTTTGTTTCTGTAATGTCTTGTCTTTCCTGAAACAGACAGTCCATGGTGTGTTTCAATTTAAATACAGCAGTATTAAAAATAAAGGAGTCACTAAAAACAATTTACTATGTTTTTACCACATACATTCCCGACTACTAAACTATCCTATCCATCTCTGTCTGTGAAAACGTGCCACTTGATTTTTAGGAAACCACAGATTTCCTCCTAAGAAAGAGCCTGGTTTTGGACTTCGGTGTTGTGAGATGAATAACAGTGGAATTTTAAACAGAGAGATATTCTTCTAAGCCCATTGATTTAGAAGGGTGTAACACAGTGAATTATGCAGTTTGGGACAGATTTCTATCAATTGGTCGAATGGGCAGCCTTGATTTTGGACTTCTCAAATGTTTGGATTTCTCTTCCTGTTTCTTTGTGTGTGATAGGTTTGGGAATGAATGTCAGGGGCTTTAACAAATAATAAATTGCAAAGTGCCACATAGACTTATTCTGAGCTTCAAAGGCTGCACTTTTCAATGTTCTTCAGGGGGTTGGCACTGATTCTCCCATAACGTCTGGGCCACTGCAGGCCACAAACAGACAGAACGCATAGCAGGGAAAGAATAAATCTTCCTCTGTCTGAAGAATTATTTTTTTTCCATTTCAAAAGCGTATTTGAATTTCCACCTCTTATCACTTCTTCTCTCTGCCCCCTTTGCCTGTCAGACTGTTTCCTGAAGAGGGCATAAAATGTACACCCACCATGGCAGCATCTGCAAGAGGTAGAGGAATGGGAGGGAATGGTGCCCACCGCTAGTTGTTCCTGCACTGCTTGGTACTGCAGCCACCCCGGCCCGTTCCCATTTCTCTCCCCTTCCCCCCACTTGGCAATCACATGAAATCCCTACAGTCCAGAACAAACCCTTTCCCCTCACTAAAATTTACCTGAGAGAGGAAAGGGGGGGGGGGGGGGGGGGGGGGGGGCAGAAAATGGTGCACAGCAGCCAGCAGAGCTTAGCTGTTTCTCCTCCCACATAAACACCCCTCTGCATCCATTCCACAGATTCCCATCTGAGCAGGAAAAAAAACAGCTTTAGTTTTTCCCCTCTAGATTCAGAGAGAAAACATTAGGAATGGCACAAGTTATACTCAAAATGAGTGCAACATCATGGGAACTTCAGCGCTTCTTGCTTTCTCTGTCACTAAACATCTACATTTGGTTTACTTCTCCCTGTTAGATTTCCCTGCCATCAACCCTCTGGATGGGATTTGCTGGCTGGCACCCAGCAGGAGACTGGGGGGACAGGGACATGGGGCTATGTCGTGTTGTAATTTTACTTTCATGGTGAACTTGGCAGTGACACTATTATCTTGGCACAGTGCTCTAGGATTCACCAAGTCTCCTGTGAATCCTAGAGTTTTGCACCGACATGACTGCATAAATTCCAGGTTTGCCCTGGAAGTGAAACTCTTCAATTGCTGCAATGCTCATCATCTGACCATTTTCCCCCTACCAAGCAGCAGCAAAGGACAGGGACTGCCTGTGGAAGGTCTCCCACTACAGCAGGAGACCTGGCAGGCCTGAATAGACCCCATTCCAGCACTATATTTGTAGGCCTTCCCATTAGGGCTGCCAAGTGGGGGCGGGGGGCGAGTAAACCCCCGCTTTAGAGGCCCGATTTCTATGGTTTTTCCTTGTATGGCTGTGGCCCCGCCCCCAGCGTGCCTGGCGTCCTCCCGTCACTTCCGGGTGACGCGCGCGCGCACAAGACGCCGGCCGGGAGCCCCCCACTCCCGGCGAAGATACACTTGGCAACCCTACTTCCCATGGTTCCCTGTGCTCTGCCTGCTGCTTTCCCAGATATCCCTACTTCTAGGCCCTTCTGTCTGTCTTGCTTTTTTCCAGGATCTGAGCAACTCAGTCAAAGGTAGACAAAGATTCTAACAATCACAGCAGTTCATCCACTGGCAGACAAAGCCCTACCTTGAAATTAAGGGACCTAAACTAATCACTGCCCGAGAACATAAAATCGCTTAGTGCATTTTGCATAGATGCCTATGCAAAGCCAGTGAATACATGTAACTCGGTACTGTAGCTGATTGTACTGGGAGCAAAGTATGAAGAACCTGTACCACTGTGGAATCTCTGTCTCAATCCTGGCAATAAAACTTTAGAGCAAAGACCCTACAAACTTCAACAGATTATTGTGAACCCAGAAGTAATCCAAGCTTTATGATATCTAGGGTTGCCAGGTGCTACTTTGTCATCAGCAGGGGGCGAGGATGAGTTGTCAGCTCCAGGTTGGGAAACTCCTGGAGATTTGGGTAGGCCTGCCAAATCTCGCCAAATCGCGGCGGGGGGGGCGGCGGGATTCACATAATCCTTGCCACGGGGACAGCGAGACACGTTGCACCACCGTCGCCAGGACATGATGCTATGCGTCGCTCTGGCAACGGGGCTGTTTGGAGCCCCGTTGCCAGAGCAA
>NW_015170894.1:971426-984705 GCF_001447785.1 Gekko japonicus | reverse complement strand
CGACTTGGCAACTCTAGATTTAGGGGTGGAGCCTGGGGAGGACAGGGATGTCAGTGGGGTACAATGTCACAGATTCCATCCTCCAAAGCATCCACTTTACCCAGGGGAACCGAACTCTGTAGTCTGGAGAGAAGTTGTAATTCCAGGAGATCCCCAGGCCCCACCTTGAGGCTGGCATCCCTATCCATTTTCAACGGATAAACTAGATGAAGCTGAAGGAATAAACTGCTTTATAACAAAGCAGAGTCAAGGCCAAACAACATGTTACTTTTTGCAAGTAGTCGTGTTTGGGTTCCCCAGACCTGACACACTTTCCCCACATGTGCATCTCGAACCAAAATGTGGCAAATAATGCCTCCCCCCCCCGAGACATTTCAGCTTGATGGAGATATTTTGGGGACCTTCTGACATATGCTGCACAGGCCCTTTCAAATGCCCTTCTGAAATCAAGTCAGGTGACAAAACATAGTGTGTTGCTTCACCTTCAGATGAGTAAGAGTTGTGACTCTGCCGGCAAAGGACCTCATGAGAAAGGACAAATTTGTGTTTAGTGTGTCACAGATTGGAAGCTGAAGAAAGACTCCTAGAAAATCCCACCCTAATGCTTGCCCACAGCTGTTGATATTTGCAGGGCCTGCTCAGCATATGCCACAAGTGCTCTTGTACTAATCACTTTATCAAGATATGCCAGTCGAAATAGGCAGAAGTGACACCCAAAGTAGAGAAGAAAATGAGCTGTATGATGGAGAAAGTGGGTAGAGAGAACTTTTTTTCTCCCTCTCACATAATATTAGAACTTGGGGCAGCCAATGAAGTTGATGGGTTCAAGATGGACAAAAGGGGATACTTCTCTGGTCAAGGAGTAACTTAATTGTAGACTGCCAGGCAATGTTCCCTCTAAACTGTGGAGTCCCGTGAGCAAAAATTCCACTTTGTGAGCTACTGGCATTAGAGTTCTGAGCAAGTGATTTATCTACTGCATTAATTAGTTTGCTCTGGAGCCATCCTTCCTGAGCTGAGACAAAAATGTGTGAGCTGGAGGCTAAAAAACTGTGAGCTAGCTCACACTAACTCAGCTTAGAGGGAACACTGCTGCCAGGTAATGTAGTGATAGCCACAAGCATTAATGGTGGGTTTGAAAGAGGGTTATTCCGATTCGGATTATGGAAGGTTACATGCATCAGTGGCTACTAGCCATGGAGACTATAATGGAATCTCCACAGTCAGAGGCAGTGACGGCCCCAGGTTTTTTCTCCCACTAGGTGAGGATACATTCTGGTGCGCCCCCCCCCCCCGTGCGGGGCAGGATGGGGGTGGGCACCAGAGCCACAGCGGGGGGCACAGCCCATCGCAGCCACTGTAGCGGCGGCAGGGGCCGCAGCCATTGGTGCGCACCACAGCTACAGTCGCTCTCGAGCATCGCTCAAGGCCTCCTCATTGGGGGACCTTGCAGCACCCTCTCCCCCCTCCTCTTCAGCAGGCGGGAGCCATCAGTGGTTACTGTGCATGCGCGAGTGTAGCACAGAGCTGTTGGTCGCCCATACTTCAGCGGGCAGCTTCCTTTAATGCGATGGTGTCTCCTCTGGCGGAGCAGGACAACAAAGGCAGGGCGAGGAGGGGACGAGGCCGGCCAAAATAGCACCCTTGTTGAGCCATCGCCCTAAGCGACAGTCTAAAATTTACAATAACAGGCCGGCCCCATTCAGAGGCAGAAAATCTCAGGATACAAGTGCTAGGAGGCAACACTAGGGGAAGCCCTTGGCCTCTATGCCCTGTTATTGGTCCTCCACAGTAACTGGCTGATGAATGTGTAAGAGAGGAGGCTGGACTGAATGGATGAGTGGTGTGATTCCAGCAGGTTATAACCACGAGCCTCACTAATCAATCAAAACATGTTCCAAAAAAGATCATAGAATCATAGAGTTGGAATGAACATCCAGGGTCATCTAGTCCAACCCCCTGCACAATGCAGGAAATTCACAAATACCTCCCCCTCCACACCCTCAGTGACCACTGTTCCACACCCAGAAGATGACAAAAAACCTCCAGGATTGCTTCCTGACCTCAAAGTGGCAATCAGCATTTCCCTGGGTGTGTAAAAAAGGGCCACAAGAACTAAGCACTGAGGCAACCCTTCCTGCCCTCCCTCTCATGATCTGCCTAAATTCACAGAATCTGCATTGCTGTCCGATGGCTATCTAGCCTCTGTTTGAAAACCTCCAAAGAAGGAGAGCCCGGCACTTCCCAAGGAAGCCTGTTCCACCGAGGAACTACTCTAACTGACAGGAAGTTCTTCTCAATGTTTAGCCGAAAACTCTTCTGATTTAATTTCAACCTGTTGGTTCTGGTCCGTCCTTCTGGGGCAACAGAAAACAACTCTGTAGATGAGAGCCCTTCAAGTACTTGAAGATGGTTATTGTATCACCTCTCAGTGCAACCTATCTATGTTTAAAAGTACTCACCACTCCTATATGGACCAGTCTGTGTGGCATGATTCCTTGGGTGGAGAACAGGGAAATTTCAGAATGTGGCATTAAATGCAGAAATCAACTTTATCTCATTTGAGGCATGGCATCATGGAGTGGAATGGAGGAAGCCTGAACTCGATGCTCCTGGCTCCTTTTCCTCCCTTCCTCCTTTTAACAATCTAAACTATTCCTCTTGAGTCTCCAGATAATGAGACTAACTAGGGGAAACAAAAAGATCCCCCCAACAGAGCTCCTGCCCCATACAACTGTATTTTTCACCAGGAGACACCTGAGAAGACATGCAAATTTCGGTGTCATTCCTACACAAGAAGTCAGAACATGGCAGAACTCTGTAATAAGAACATAAGAACATAAGAGACGCCAATGTTGAATCAGGCCAAAGGCCCATCCAGTCCAACACTCTGTGTCACACAGTGGCCAGAAATACCAGTGCCATCAGGAGGTCCAGCAGTGGGGCCAGGACATTAGAAGCCCTCCCACTGTTGACCCCCCCCCAAGCACCAAGAAGACAGAGCATCACTTGCCCCAGAGCCCCTAGCTATACCTTGTGGCTAATAGCCACTGATGGACCTCTGCTCCATATGCTTATCTAATTCCCTTTTGAAGCCGTCCATGCTTGTAGCACCCACCACTTCCTGTGGCAGTGAATTCCATGTGTTAATCACTCTTTGGGTGAAGAAGTATTTCCTTTTATCCGTTCTAACCCGACCGCTCTGCAGTTTCATGGAGTGCCCACGAGTTCTTGTATTGTGAGAAAGGGAGAAAAGTACCTCTTTCTTTACCTGCTCTTTCCCATGCATAATCTTATAAACCTCGATCATGTCACCCCTCAGTCGTCTTTTCTCCAAGCTAAAGAGCCCTACGCGCTTTAACCTTTCCTCATAGGGAAAGTGTTCCAACCCTTTTATCATTCGAGTTGCCCTTTTCTGCACTTTTTCCAAAGCTATAATATCCTTTTTAAGGTGTGGTGCCCAGAACTGCACACAGTATTCCAAATGAGGTCTCACCATTGATTTATATAGGGGCATTATTGTATTGGCTGATCTGTTTTCAATACCCTTCCTAATAATCCCCAGCATAGCATTGGCCTTCTTTATTGCAGTCACACACTGTCTCGACATTTTCAGTGAGTTATCCACTACAACTCCAAGATCTCTCTCTTGCTCAGTCTCTGCCAGTTCAGACCCCATCAATGTGTATTTATATTTAGGATTTTTGGCTCCAATGTGCATCACCTTGCACTTGGCCACATTGAACCCCATTTGCCATGTTGACGCCCACTCGCCCATCCTTGACAGATCCCCTTGGAGTGCCTCACAATCCTCACTGGTTTTCATCACCCTGAACAACTTTGTATCATCCGCAAATTTAGCCACTTCACTGCTTACTCCCATCTCCAAATCATTTATGAACAAGTTAAAAAGCAGTGGACCAAGTACTGATCCCTGCGGTACCCCACTGCTTACCACCCTCCACTGAGAAAATTGCCCACCTACACTCACTCTCTGTTTTCTATGAACTAGCCAGTTTTTGATCCATAAAAGGACTTGTCCTTCTATCCCATGATTTTTGAGCTTACTTAGGAGCCTTTGATGAGGAACTTTATCAAAAGCTTTCTGGAAGTCAAGGTAAATAATATCTATTGGATCCCCCTTGTCCACATGTTTGTTCACCCCCTCAAAGATGTAATGCCACAAGCTGAGATATCCCTGATGAAGCAGGACCTCTCTCTTTCACTATAAAACTTGGAGAGGGAGATGTTCAACAAAATTTCAACTTTATTAAAACCTCTTGTGGAGCAACTGGACAAAATCAAGAGCTCGTTAAAGCAGGTCTCTCAGCTAGCGGAGGAGCAATGGAACTCAGGCTCACAATACAAGAGGAGGTAAGAAGCCTTCAGAGTAATGAAAACCAAATGAAGGACAAGATTATAATATCGGAAACATTAATAAAACATAACAATTTGAAGTTTCGAGGCTTGGGGGAGGGGTCTAAATCACCACAAAAATTACTATCTTTTTAGCAAATTGGTTAGCTTCAGAACTTGGCCTGGAAGAGGGCCTTTCCACAGTGATTATGAAAGCTTATCAACTCGGGTCACTTCATAATCCACGAAGAAGGGGGCAGAGGGATATAATAGCAACCTTTTCTGACTCCTGAGCAAAAAGGAAAATTCTAGATGTGGCTAGAACCAGTGGATATTTACAATATGATGGAAAATAAATCACTGTGTATCAAGACATCCCCCGGGAAGTTATACAACTAAGGAGAGAACTAGAGCCAATTATAGCTAAGCTCCAATCTGCAAATATTCACTACCATTGGATCATGCCATGTAGAATTCAGGCACTACACAAAGGGAAGCTCTTTTATGCTGCAGACAAGGACAGTAGCCAGACATTACTACAAACTCTGAATTTGGAAACCATCCAGGATGTCAACAAAAGATGTCAGAAAAGAAAGTGGCCTGGATCTGAATAGCCATCTAGGAACCCACACTTCTGTTACATCTAAATTATGGAGACATCTGACTAAATTCTTTACATGGTATTTTATGATCTGTGTTGTTTTAACTTGTTTTTAATTGTACTATATTGTGTTAATACTGATGGAACCTGCCCTGAGCCTGCTTGTGGGGTAGGGTGGGATACAAGACCAATTAAATAAATAAATATTCCCCATTAGTCCACCTAAAGGAACTAAGATCTCTACTCAGCGTTTGAAGTTCAGAAGAGCTATGCTAAAACTGGAGACACTGGAGGCCAAAAACAAATCACTAAGTTATAGGTAATAGTGCAAACTATGAACATACATCAAGGAAATCTGGAGGGGGGAAGAGGGGGGGGAAGTAGTGTTCCATGGCCTTGTAACAAGAACTGGTCCCCAGAAGAAGAGTGAAGACCTCTCTGAATCTAGTCCAGCTGTCAGTCAACCCATAGAATCATAGAGTTGGAAGGGACCTGTGGGTCATCTAGTCCAACCCCCTACACAATGCAGGAAATTCACAAATATTTCTCCCCCACCCCAGTGACCCCTACTCTGTGTCCAGAAGAGGGCAAAAAAACCCCACCCTCCAGTATCCCTGGCCAAATTGGCCTGGAGAACAATTGCTTCCTGACTCCAAAGTGGCAATCTGCATTTCCCTGGGAATGTAAGAAAGGGCAACAAGAACTAAGCACTGACGCAACCCTTCCTGCCCTCCCTTCTCATGATCTGCCTAACGATTTCATGTTTATGTGTGTGTGTGTCTTTAAAAGTTTAGTTTGCATGGCTGTGATATTCTAGAGTGCTGGAAGCAGGCAAGTGATATGATTGGTGAGTGACAGAGAGGGGGAGGGGTTTTGGAATGGATGCTGTGTGGATGATTTGAATGTCTATCAGGAGTGACTGTTAGGTATGACAGTTGATGAAGACAGTTAGTCAGTCAGTTAAGTTCTGTCTCTGGGTTGAAGGAGACTCATCCCTGTGAGGGAAAGATTTGGTTCTGTGTAGTAAAAGAGTTAAGCAGTTTGTTCGTTTTAATGTCTGAGAGAGAGAAGTCTTGTGTGTGTTATGAAAAGTTAAAGCATAAAGAAACAGTAACCATATATGGCCTAAGGAAAATATTGTTACAAAGTGACATGCCCTGATCCCTGTCAATAAGAGGGAAGAGTGTGTGAACATCAAATAAATCTACTTTTATTTAAGATACAAGTTCTGTACGAAATTCTTCCCAGGAAACACATAGTCCTTCGAAAGCCCAAACCCTGGGTCACAATACCAAACCAGAAGAAGAAATATATTAGTATAAAGGTGTGGAAAGCCTTAAATTTTCCTGGTGGCGGCCAGATTACCCTAAGAGCAAAACATAAAGAACACTTTTAAAGGGAAACCAGACCTCCCCAAATAAGGGGTCGTCACACCAACCCCCTACACAATGCAGGAAATTCACAAATATCTCTCCCCCACCCCAGTGACCCCTACTATGTGTCCAGAAGAGGGCAAAAAAACCCCACCCTCCAGTATCCCTGGCCAAATTGGCCTGGAGAACAATTGCTTCCTGACTCCAAAGTGGCAATCTGCATTTCCCTGGGAATGTAAGAAAGGGCAACAAGAACTAAGCACTGACGCAACCCTTCCTGCCCTCCCTTCTCATGATCTGCCTAAGATGTGCCTAGTAGAGCAGTTAGTTGTTAAAGTGCTAAGAGATTCTATATTAATAAATAAGCAATTAATCTATATACTTTATACTGGTGATAGAGCAGCATTAAGCTAAATCTGATTTCTAGTTTTGAGGATTGGAAAGTGAGTGGGGAAATAATTTTATTATTGCTATTAAATCTTAAAGTTTATTATAAGTAACATTGTTTCACATAGGAATTTTTAGGAACTTAAATCAATATTAAAATTTAAATTATGAGTCAGACTCTAGTAGATTAGCAGGAGTGTCCATCAATTTTAGGGTTATATCAATCAGTGTCTGGGGCTTGAATAATAAAATAAAGTTGAAAAGGGTAACATCTAATTTATTGGAATTACAACCCAATATTCTTTAGATTCAAAAAAACCCACTTTACATTGACAAAAAAAATCTGGTATTAAAAACTTCCCAATTCACACAACAATTCCAAGCACTGGGCTTTTTGAAAGCCTGTGGAGTAGCTATTCTTTTTGCTTTTTTTTTCACATTTCATGTTGAAAGCAGCTGAAGCAGATCTTAAAGGTAGCTTCATTTTTTTCAAAGGCAGAATGGACAATTGGAAAATTAAGTTAGCTTCAATATACACTCCAAATTCAACCCAATTACAATTTTTAGAAAATACTTTTACAAAATTACAAGCATTTCAAGAGGGTGACCTAATCTTAGGGGGGACTTAAATTACATCTCTGATATGACTTGATTGATCTAATCCCAAAAAACACTCTTTAAGAAAATCTGATCCAAAAACTGGATTAAATATGGCGACATCTTCATCAGAATACCAGAAACTACACATATTACTCAGCACAACATGATACTCAAACAAGAACTGACTATATCCTGTTATCCAAATCGTTATTGGATAAAACCTTAACAGCGAACATTGGACTAAAATTATTTATTTATTCTTCTCATTTCTACCGTGCCCTCCCAGCTGAAGCTGGCTCAGGGCCGCTTACATAAAATCAGGACATGGTTACAATAAACAATTAAAACATTTAAAACAGTACTAAAACCAATTAACAATAACATAATAAGTGGACAGATCACTCCTGGCTCAAGTGTACACTAAATTTTGGTGGGGGGGAAATGTAGAATCATTTTGTATGCTGAATAAAACTCTTTTATTAAATTTGAAACTCAGGGAGGAAATAGAGTAGGATATAAAAATTATTTTGTGGAAAATAACTCATGCAGAGTGCCTCATACATTAATCTGGGATGCATTAAAAGTTTTTCTTTGATGAAGGTTTATATTATTGGCTTCGTACCTAATAAAAAAGAAAAGAAATCAGAGGAGAGCAGACTTATTAGACAAGATCTCTTTACTTGAAAAGGAAGACAAAAAAAAAGGCAGTAAATAAGTCTATAAAAAACTTTTGGCTGAACTCATGGTTCTTGAATTGCTGGAAACTACCCAATACAAAGAAACTTAATCTTTTTGAAACAGAGATTTTGGCAAAAAACATCAAAAAACTTTGAAACTACTTTCTTGGAGAGTGAAAGAAAAAAAACCTAGCTAGAAATGTCAGTGTTATGAGGGACTCAGCTGGGAATTTGACTGCAAGCCCCAAGGATATAACTAAATTTTAAAAAACCCAAATCTGGAAACAATCACAGATTACCTATTCTTCAAAAATTATATTGGTAGAATCTCTAAAGATCATAAGGAAATCTTGGAAAGTCCAATCTCAATTCAAGAGGTAATGGATACAATAAACTCCTCAAAAAACAATGCTACTCTGGGGAATGATGGATTTCCCACAGAGTTCCATAAAGCCTTCAGACATAGTCTAACACCTAAATTAGCAGAAATTTGTAATCGTGTTTTAAATAATGGCTTAATGCCTCAGTCCTGGAGGAATGCCAGCATAGTTAGTATACCAAAAGAGAATAAAGCTCGAACAAACTCCTCCTCATACAGGCCAGTAGCACTTCTTTATCAGGACTATAAAATATACACCACGGTGGTAGCTAACAGATTAAGACAAATTATTTTAAATTATATAAACCCAGCCAAATGGGCTTTATGCCCAGGAGGAACCTGGTAAATAATAGGCAGAGCAGTGTTCCTTCCAAGCTGAGTTAGTGTGAGCTAGCTCACAGGTTTTTAGCCTCTGGTTCATACACAGCTTTGGCTGGGAGGGTGGGGTATAAATTTGATAAATAAATAATTTTTTGCCTTAGCTCAGAAAGGATGGCTTCAGAGCAAACTAATTTATGCAGTAGTCAAATCACCTGCTCACAACTCTAATGACAGTAGCTCAGAAAGTAGAATTTTAGTTCACAGGACTCCACAGCTTAGAGGGAACATTGGTGCAGAGAACATTTGCCCTGGCTATAGAGCCACTAGTCAAAACAATAAGGCAGAATAAGCAAGTACAGGGAATAAAAATTGGAGAAACAGAACACAAAATAAATCTATATGCTGATAATTTAATGATATACATTTCAAACCTAGTTGACTGCCTCCATGCAGTACAAAACCTCTTTACTGACATCAGATTTCTGGCTTACACATCAGCCAATCTAAATTGGATCTTTATCTGATTATTTTGGATAAAGCAGTAACCTCATATACAGAGGTTGATTTGGGGGGGGAATGCGGGGGATCGCAGTTCCCCCGGGTGAGGTGCGTGGGCGGGGCACACGACGAAGCCCCGCCCCCGCCCCCTGCTTCTGGCTGCCCCGCTTCCAGTCCTCATTCAGCCAGGAAGAGGCAGGAGAAGAGGGAGAGTAAGTTGCTTCCTTCCCGCCTCTCCCCACCCCTGCCTGCCTGGGGCCAGGGAGGGCCTTGGTGGGGCTTCCTTGCACTCCCACCGGCCTTGCAGGTCCACCACCGGGCCCCTGATGTCAGGGGGTGTGGCATATGCTAATGAGTTATGCTAATGAGTTCCCCTAGCTCTTTTTCTATGAAACGACCCCTGCTCATATATTAAAAATCATTACTCTTACAATTGGATTACTGAAACATGGTGATGTCTTGGAATCCAAATCCCCTTAGAATTAAAGTACTTAATTAAATGTAACTTTGGGAAAGTATAACAAGACATAGAAGCACAATTGAAAATTTGGAATAAAATTAGTCTAACTTGGCTGGACAGACTGAATCTAATTAAAAATTTTATTTTACCAAAAATTTTATATCTGTTCAGAAGTATACTTGTTGAGATCTCAGATAATGAAATAAGTAAATGGCAAAAATTATTGACCACTTTTATTTGGCATAACAAAAAATCTAAAGTTAATGTTGAGGTTCTTCACAGACCAGCCAGTCAAGGAGGACTAGACCTACCGGATTTAAAGCTCTACTATGAAGCAACAAATTTGGCAAACCTAATTAAGATGCTCTGTCAAAACTCAAAAGAAGATTGGATAAAAATAGAACAAGGATTTACAACTCGAATACTGATCAACGAAACAATTTGGAATAAATCTCAGATTAGACTTCGATCAATAATATATCTATATACAATATATTGAAGATCTGGGACCAAAGAAGAGGGAAGCTAGCCCCAGGCTACTCCCCTATGTCAACCTTCTTAAATCAGGAATGGTTCGAACCGGGGAAAGGGCAATGCTCATATAGGAAGTGGTTTAAAGCAGAGATCACTCGTTTAGCTGATCTAGTCAATAAAGGGATTATCTTGGATAATGCAGTTGGAATGCAAGTTAGACTTTAATGTTTGATCTCTAAATTATTCAAAAATGTTATTTCCCTATATAGCAAAAAATTATTTGTTTATCAAAAATGATGGCAAGAGGATTGTAATATTGCTTTTACCCAACAGCAATGGGAAAGGATTTGGAAGTCCCCTATTTGCATGACCAATATAATTAATATAAGATTCCACCAAATGCTCAACAACACCTTCATTTCATTTTTGCAATTCCAAAATGCTAGAATGGGGAGCAATTCAAGCTAAGTATCTGAAATACATAGCTGGTAAGCTGTTTGATTTTTTGTACCGCACGCATGTTAGTCTGTGTAGGAAATATCTTTATGGGACAGTCCATATCTTTTTAAAATAGTTATTATTGAAGGTAACAGAAGAAGGGGACAGCAAAGGATGAGATGGTTAGACAGTGTTACCAATGCAAAGAACATGAAATTGAGCAAACTCTGGGGGACGGTGGAAGACAGGAGGGCCTGGTGTGATGTGGTCCATGGGGTTGCAAAGAGTCGAACACGACTGTGCGACTGAACATCAACAAAAAGGAAAAAACTGAGAAAGGAGCAGCCATAGGTGTTCTTCAGGAGAGTCTATTGTTCAGTATTCAATGACCCATGATTTGTAAACATGAAGTCCTAGGTTCAGTCTTTGGTATCTAATTAAGAGATCCTCAGGTAGCTGTGCTGAAAAGGACCTCTGCTTGGGGCACTGTTTATCTACTAGGCAACTGAATGTGATGGACCAATAATATAAGGCTTCATATGCATCCCTGAGAAGTGGACCTACTATATGACAAATGTGGCATTATCTAGGAAATCTAATAAATCATACACACCACATCTGTTACAAACAAAAACCAAGTGATGAACCATTAGAAATGTGAAGTCTCTCTTCCAACTTGAAAGCATTTATTTTGCCTTATCAAAGAAATGAAGGTTAACTTTTCCATGAACACATCTTGAGTAAATTTTAAATTTAGGACCACCAGAAGCAATCACATCAGGGGCAACATCTGGCTAACTGGACCACCACTTGGCCACAGATTCTGATAATTAGATAAGACTAGTTTCACTTACAGATGGCTGTTTAAGCTAGAAAAATTCACAAGATGTTTCAGCAGACACATTCATATTGGAGTTATATTTTACGTACATTTAAGACATGTTGGAACTCTTTTCTGTTTTTCTGGCATAAGGTTTTCGATGTGTCCAATAATTTTGATAGAAAGGGGGAAAAGTAATGTTGATGATTTCCCCCCCTCTGTTCTCCTTCCACCACCCCCAAAGCCCACAAGTTGATAACTGCCCCATTTTTATACCTGTGTATTATTAGCATAAGTAGGGAAGGAGAAAAGACAAAAAAATTGCTTTAATCCAGGCTGATGTGTGACTTTGCATAGCACTTTGAATGTTATTAAGTGTTTGAATTTCTCCCTGTGTCTTTTTTAGCCTCCATGACTGTCTTTCTCTTTCACTGACAGACTCTACAGGACCAAATTGACAGCTCTTTAAAGCAGCCTGACGAAAAGCAGCATTAATTAAGTCATTGCCGGACTGTAATTGTGTTAAGAAGTAAAAATCTAATATGAGAAAAGGTTAGTGAGTCCTCTCTTGTGTCAGATTTCCTACTCTCTATGAATATTAATGCCCTTAATGAAGACAATCTTTGCCTCATCAAGCCGTTGCTCTGCATTCAGGTGCCAAATCTCGGCGCCATTGATTTGTTTTTTAAAGAACAAATATGTCAGGGGAGAGTGACTGTCCTGTTTCTTATCAACATCATAGAGAATGCTTTTGTATTCCTGGAAAGAGTTTATAGATTTTGTTGTTGTTGTGTGTGCAGCTCATGGGATGGGAGGGACAGAGGAAAACGGGGGTAGCAGAGGTGGGGAAGGTTTGAATTTTGTACTGAAGCAAGATCCCCTGATCAGAGTAGTAAAGACAAGATGAGACTCTTTATTGTTGTTTAACTTTGGTACTGTTTGCGATCCCCCCCACACACCTTTGGTGTGCACGAAGTGCATTCTTCTATTAAAAAGAGGTTACGGCCACTGGAGTTAAATTGATGGGATCGGAATTATCTGCTGAAAGGGTCCTGGAGTTTTAAGCACAAATGAAGAGCTTCGCGAGAAGGGGGGGGGATGATCATCTTTTTGCTGATTACCCTTCCTCCTCCTGTCAGGAAGATAATCATGAGGAAACTGATGAGTGATAATCTATTTTAAATAGACGAGGGCCCTCCGGAGCATACTTCTTGCAAGCAACTTTGTGTGTCTTTCTCGTCTCTCTGTTTGCTGGTTTATTTTTTTTTCCCATTTATGAATCCATTTATATTAGTTTAATGTCTGCTCTCCGTTTTTTTACTGCTACAACGCAACAGCACTGGTGCGGCTACTGAGGGTTATAGCAGCATCGTAAGGAGGAGAGGGTGAACTCTGAGCAGGAATGTCTTGGCTTCAGATGTCACTTTATGCTATTAACTCATTAGAAGTGCAATCCTAAGCAGAGTTACATCCTTCTAACTCCATTGACATTAATGGGCTCAGAAGGCTATAATTCTGTTCAGGATTTCACAGTAAGTGAGTTTAGTGAAGTCTGTATTATCTGAGTTTCATACTCCCTCATCTGTGGAATCCTTGCCAGGATTCCTGGTGCTTGGAAGGTTGTAGTCTGGGATGTACCAGGAAAGAAGTAAGAGATCTTCCTCTCTACTGTTGCCCCTGCCACATCAACTAGGTTAGGAATTTGAGGGACTCAGAAGTGTGATGGTCAGTTTAAAAGTCCTACCATGCTTCTAATGATGTCATCAGGACATGGCTTGATGAGTATGTGCATTTCATAGTCTGGTTTGTAAAAGCATGTACTATTTGGGGCAATGGCGTAGACTTTCCAATTTCCCGGGGGTGGGTGGGGGGGAGGGGCTGGACCAGAGGCCTTG
>NW_015170894.1:955269-971019 GCF_001447785.1 Gekko japonicus | reverse complement strand
GGGGCTGGACCAGAGGCATTGCTAAGTCATTAAAAGAACTGGGACCCAATGACATCATAGGGAGGAGCTAGTGACATCACAAGCCATGGTCACTATCTATGGAGGTGGACCCATGTGGGATTTAGGGATGGGCTCCCCAGAAATTTAGGGGGGCCTGGGAACCGCCCTAGCAATGTCCCTGGGCTGGGCTAACCCCAGGAACAGTTGCCTTCTTAGCACACTGCTTAGAAACTTAGAAAGTCCCACACACACCCCACGCTGGAATAAGAAAATAATATCAGGCCATACCACATTGCAATAAAGCCCCTACAACTGTATACAGAAATACTGAGCTTCCCTACCATTTGCCACAACTAGCCCACCACACAACCAGGATCAAGACTCCTAAGTGGACCAACAGACAGGCATACACTCGTTTGAGAAACTGAGTATTACATTACAACACCTCTGGAACATTACAGATCAGTAGAGGCAGCACTGCACAGTGGTCAGAGTTGCAGATTGATGTGGGGAGACCCAGGTTTGTATTCTCACTCTGCTGGCTGAGTGACCCCGGGCCAAATCTCCCCTTCTCTACCTAACCTACCCCACAGGGTTGTTGTGAGGGTAACACACACACAATTTTTAAAAAGGTGTTCAAAAGAGCACTCAACAACCCTCCCAGCCAGCATTCAACCCTCCCCCCACCCCCCATTTTGTGTTCTGCAGCTCAGGCCCTGGGATAAGACAGAGGTGCTTCAGCAAGTTCAGACCCCGGCAACAAACGTGCATACCTATGTATGTGCATACCTTTAACACTTTCCTGCATTGAACTTCCTTGGCCATGTTGTTGCCTACTCACCAAATTTAGAGAGATCCTCCTGGAACTCTTCACAACCAGTTTTGTTTGTTTTGCTTTTTTTTGCCATCCTGAATAATTTGGCAATGGCACCTTCTGCAAATTCAGCTACTACATTACTCACTCCCAGTTCCAGATAATTTATGAACACATTTAAATAGCACTGGTCCCAGTAACAAAGGTCCTGGTTGGACTCTGCTAGTATCCTCCCTCCATGGCAAGAACTGTCCATTTATTCCTACTCCCCCCTTCTTCTCATTTGACCAATTTTACCAAATTCATAACACTGGCCTCCTTACATTAGGACCCAGCAACTGCCCAGCACTTTTGTCAGGAAAAGTTAAAAGGGGAGAGTAATCCACTATTTAGGAGGACTGTCAGGACAATCCACATCCAAGAGATGAGAGAGCCAATGAGCAATGCAGCAGCAGGGGGACCTGCGGGAGTGCAACCTATTGCAGGATTACTCCCGAGGAGCCCCGCTGAGCTGCAGAGGGCATCGCTGGAGGCAGCCTGACTGGAGACCGGTCTGTCCCTGAGCTGACAGAGGGAAGGTTCCCGGGAGCCTTCCCCGCCTCTCCGCATTACAGAGGAAGGTGATGGGGGCGGATTCCGGGGGCCAGGTCAGGACGGCGGTGGGTGGATGAAGGCGGGTGAGGCTTCAGCCGCCTGGAGCAGGGAGGGAAGGGAGAAGGGGGAGGGGGAGCTCGAGGGGGTTCTCCACAGAGGCTGCCGGCTCTGCAGGGGGGAGCCCCTTTACCGGAAGGGCAGGAGAGACACGGGACCCAATCAACAAACAGAGGGAGGGAGGAAAAGACCGACCCCCGAGGTGAGCGGCCAGGGCGAATCTGACGGGCAGCCCTGGGAAACCGGGCAAAAGACACCCCCGGTGGCCCCACTTTCCCCCCAAAGGAGACTTCCAAGCAGAAGGGTGGGAGGAAGGAGGGGAGCGGAGAGGAGAGGCTGCCGAAGGCCGAGGTGCAGGCAGGAGGGGGGCGGCCGGAGGGCTCCGGGACAGCAGGACCTCCTCAGGCAGCTTCCAGCTGTGCCCCCCCCCCGCTCCCAGGGCGAGCCCAGAGACTTCCCGCCTTGGAAGAAGGCGCCCTTGGGGGAGTGGGCCAGGGCGGCCCGGGGGCGAGGGGGTAGCGGCCGTCAGGAAGGGACGGGCAATGCGCCGCGGGTGCACCCGAGCACATTCCGCCCAGCTCCGCTCAGCGCCGCCACCCCGCTCCGCTTGCCCGGCGCAGCCCACCTACCCACCCACGCCGCTGCGGCCTCCCTGAGCACAGCCAGCCGAGAGGCGCCTCCGGAGCGGGCCTTCCCACGCTCCCCCCGGCAGGCAGAGCCGTGGGGGGAGGGGGCACTGCTCTGGAGGGTGGGGCTTCTGTGAAATTTCGGGAGGGGCTGGCGCCCCGCCGCCCCCCCGCAGATTACGCCGGTGATTTGGGGTAGGGGAAATACTTCAGTTCCTTGAACTAAATTCTAAATCAAGAGAAGTTCACACATTAGTACTCTATGCTTTTGAAGTACATTAGACAGTTTGACATATCTTGACCTTTACTTCTCTGCCTTTTCAACTTTTGTGATCAATGATGGGATTAAGATATCAATGAGACCTATGATATTCATATTGTTCATAGGGAGCCTGTGATACCCAGACCATCATTTGTAGGTCTTCTGTATCCGGTCTCATGAGATTCTCCTCCCACACATTAGCAGCAATGTTCGTTAGGTTTGTATGACAATTCATGTTGCCTAATTTAGTTCTTCAAGTTTTGTTTCATTTGCTTTGACTGCTTTGACTACCAATAAAGACATCTTTTTGCTTCCCTTCTCAGACATAGGAAATGCTAAAAAAGGTAAACAAGCATATGCAAGTATGATGCCCCTGTCCTCTTTCCTCCCACAGAAGCAAGATTTTCCCTCCATTTTTCTTTCCCTTTACTGACTGAGCTGCCCTAGTAATGTGTTTTCTTCTTTGCTGAAGAACTCTGGCTCTCCCACCTTGTCATAGTACAATATTTTGGCTGTTGGGTCAGCCCAGGAACCTGAGGGAAGGATCAGGAGCCCACTTAAACAATTTAAGTGGCACTTGAGGCATTCTGAAATTCAAAAGAACAAAACAAATTTATTTAACATTGAGGGGAAAGGTCAGGTGAAATCAGAGGCTGAAATTTCTAAGGTAAAACCAGTAAATGCAAAGAGTTTAGTTCTTATGTTTCATGCTAATGAGAATTTCTTAAGCTATTCACAGGCCCCGGTCACACGGGCAGGAAACTGCGGGGGGGAAGTGTGGCTGTTTGCCCCGGGGCAAACAACCGTGCGGTTACTCGATCAGACCTCCCGTGGAGGTCCTGTGGAGGTACCGTGGAGGTTCCGTGGGAAGGGAGAGGTGCCGATCACAGGACACGCCTGCCACAACGAAGAAGCGCACGGCGCGGCAAACCGGTGAAATCGTGCCCGGAAACTCCACCTGTCTTCCGTCTCACTTGTGTGGCTACCGTTCCGTGTGACCACAGCCACAGTTACTTAAATCTTTATGTTGAGAGGTTTTTGTTCCAGTGTTTTCCCAAACACTCCAGTACACTTTATTTAAATATTCTCTGACTCTTTTGGTTTTCAGAAGGCTGGTACACTTTGTCCAGTACCCAAACGTCTTCTCTTGAAACACCAATTTTGAATTTTTAACTGACTCTAAGGACTCTAAAGGCAGTTTCTAACCACACCAGACCAGGTATCTCTGCAGTCTTCAGAACTAACTCCCTGTTTGACTGGGTAGGGAATTATCTCTCTAGAAGATCTATTTATTTATTTATTTATTTTGGGATTTATATCCCGCCCTACCCATACGGCCCAGGGTGGCAAACAAGTGGCAACGTCGGAAATAAAACATAGATTACATTAAAACCTCAATAAATACAAACTAAAATGGTGCTCTATGCCCTTTCTTTGGCTCAAATGGGAGCCTTTGCCTACTTTCCAAACTTCCTTGCCAACTTTCCCCCAGCTCTCCTGTTTGTGTTAAAACTGCTCTCAGTCAGGGCTGAATTCTGAAACGGTCAGTACTCGATTGTTCTCAGCTTGGGCTGAAATCAGACTGAATTCTCCTCAGATCTCTTGGAACCAATCAAATCTCTTGGAATAGGCTGTCACTCAAGGCTCTCTGACTCTGTGAAGAATTAACCCTTCACAGTCCTTTATCTGTATACACAGCACTTCTAACCTTTTAAAAGTGCAATCCATTACAGCAAGCTACCGAGTTTTTGTGCTGATAATTAGGCATGCCTGAGCCCAAAAGGAAGAAAATCTTAGCATTGTTTTTGTCTCTTTTGGATGAAGTATTGTAGTGTAACTGTATTGATTTAGGGCACTGATATGTTATGTCTCCAGACACCTTACTGTGATCCATGTTGTTCTACTATGAAAATTAGCCGTCTTTCTGGAATTGGGAATGGATAGGGGATTCTTTGTTGGTTTGTTGCTTAGATGCCCACCTGTCTCCTAACCAAATTCAGGATCTGAAAAATGTCCTGATAAAAATAATATAGAATGCAATAAAGGTGTAGGGTTGCCAGGTCCATCCTGACAACCAGTGGGGGTTAGGGGGGACTTACCAGGAGAAAGAGAAAGACCCAGGCCACACTACCAGCATCACACAGAAAGTGATGTTATCATGTTGTGACATCACTGTGATGCTCTGGTATTTGAGCAAAAACTCTATGGTAAAAATGGCTTCTATCATAGAGTTTTTACCCAAATACCAGAATGTCACCTGGACATCACTGGCATGATGATGTCACTTCTGGTGTGACACTGGCAATGTGGCCTGGGCCTCCTCCTCAGGCACTGCCCCCAAATCTGCAGGAATCTCCCAGGCCAGATTTGCCAAGCCTAGCACAGAAAGTAGAACTTTCAAGGAAGAGTAAAGCTGCCCCAATGGAATATGTCAGGAAAGGCAGTCCTTCAAGAACGTGGGCCCAAGTTTCATGAACAGCCTTAAGGGTACTGTTGCCAACCTCCAGGTGGTAAGTAAATAAAAAAAACAACCATGATATTATTATGCAATCTATTCAATTATTATTATTAAGCATTTATATTTTGGTACAAATTACAAAACACATTCCAATACAAAATATACAAATATTTAAAGTGTCCTTGTAAACCAAAGTGTCTGTGCTCAAAGTTCCTCTGTGTAGTACAGCTCAAAGTGGCTTTAGACAGTCCTTCTTTGATGTAGATGTAAATTATTCCAAATATCTGATCAACTGTCATGGCTCCAATGGGCCAGCTCCACACCCATGTTCAGTCCTTTATCAAGGTACAGCAGCAGTCGCAAACGTTTTTTCTCTGCTTGTTCAGTCTGCTTTGGAAGGTGGGCTCTATGGCATTATACCCCAATGAAGTCCTTCCTCTCCCCAAACCCCACCCTCCTCAGACTCCACCCCCAAAATCTTCAGGTATTTCCCAACCTGGAGCTCGCAACCCTATTAAAGGTAAGCAATAGCACCCAGGAATTAATTGGCATAATTAATTGAATAGCTGCTGCCAGCCCTCTGCTGGGGGAGGCCTCTATTTAAGGAAGCACCTTGCCAGAGGCACGAGCCTCTGGCACGAGCTGAAGGGCGAGCTAAAGGGCTCTTTGCCCGTGGCTCTTAGCCCAGGGACTCTTGGACTAGGGGCTCTGTGAGACGCCCAAGAAGAGGCAGAAAGTGAAAACCCTAGGCTTTTTGTTTTCCCCATAAAGTAATTTGACTTTGACAAGAAAAAACACATAAATACAAAGGGATGTCTTTCCCGTAAAATAATTTGACTTGATAACAAAACCCACATAAATACCAAGGGTTTAAAAGGGGGATTATATTTATTTATTTTAAAAGAATTATGAAGCCAGAATGCCAGCAGGGGGTTGGGGGCTATCCAGTGTTTTGCACGGAGTGTCACATGTATGACTATCTGCCCACTGGGCAGAAGTCTTGGGTGTGTGCTCGGTGCAAGGAGCTCCTGGTTCTCAGGGAACGTGTGTGCTCCCTTGAGGCCAAGGTGGCTGACCTGGAGAAGCAGAGACAGTCAGCTAGGCGCACAGAAAAGACTCTCGGGGACTTGTTAGCTACGTCCCACTCTGGATCTGGCAGCCCCGCTGCTGTCAGGGAGCATGAGGGTCTAGGGGAAACAGGGCACCATGCTGAGGATAAGGGGAATGTGCCCTCAGAAGGGACCTCTTCCCCAGCTGGTGAGCGGCTCTCCTTTTGCACCAAGGAACCATCCCTGAGCAGGGTGGGAGGGGGGCTCTTGGTAGTGGGTGATTCGATCCTTAGGCAGGTAGACAGCTGGGTGGCGAACCCGCGTACTGACCGTATGGTGACTTGCCTGCCTGGTGCAAAGGTAGCGGACATTACGCGTGTTTTAGATAGGCTGGTAGATAGTGCTGGGGAGGAGCCAGTGGTCGTGGTGCATGTCGGCACCAACGATGTGGGGAAATGCAGTCGTGAGGTCCTGGAGGAGAAATTTAGGCTGCTGGGCAGGAAACTCAAGGCCAGGACCTCCAAGGTAGCCTTCTCAGAAGTGCTACCTGTTCCACGCGCAGGGCCGGAGAGACAGGCACAGATCAGGAGTCTCAATGCGTGGATGAGACGATGGTGTAGAGGGGAAGGGTTCAGGTTTGTTAGGCACTGGGATACTTTTTGGAACAAGAGGGAGCTGTACAGGCGAGACGGTCTCCACTTGTCCCGAGAAGGAACCAGGCTGCTGGCACTTAAAATCAAAAAGGTGGCAGAGCAGCTTTTAAACTGAATATTGGGGGAAAGCCGACAGGAGATGAAAAGTCTCTGGTTCGGGTTGGCTCATCTCAGAGAGATGAGGGGGTACCTGTTGCTTTTCTACAGGGAGGTGGATTGAAATTGTCCACAGAGGCCATGGCTGGTGACATGGACTGCCGGACAACGACTCGAGATAGCAAGAGGAAGGATGCAGGCTTAACTTGTAAGGGAAATTACAGCTGTTTCTATACAAATGCTAGAAGTGTCCGAGGTAAAATCGGGGAGTTGGAGTGCTTGGTGTCGGAGGGAAAAATAGACATTGTGGGTATTTCTGAAACTTGGTGGGATGAGGAAAATCAGTGGGACACAGTGATTCCCGGTTATATATTATATCGGAAGGATAGGGGGGGAAGGGTTGGAGGTGGGGTAGCTCTGTATGTCAGAGAGGGTATAAAGTCTAGAAAGATTGAGAGGCTAAGTGAATTGGATTCGCTTCTGGAAGTTCTATGGGTTGAAATAGGGGGGCCAAAAGGAAACTTAACACTGGGAGTTTGTTATCGCCCACCAGATCAAAAGATAGAGGAGGATTATAAAATGATGAATGCCTTAAAGATAGCAACTAGACAAAAACACTGTGTAATAATAGGTGATTTTAACTACCCACACATTGATTGGGTCAATATGTGTTCTAGCCGGGAAAAAGAGATTGAGTTTCTAGACACTCTAAATGACTGTGCTATGGAGCAGATGGTCACGGAACCTACCAGGGGAGAGGCGATCCTTGATTTGGTCCTAAGTAACACTCAAGACCTGGTGAGAGATGTAAAAGTGATTGCACCGCTTGGAAACAGTGATCATAATGTTGTTGAGTTCATCATTTGTACAAATAGAGAATTGGCCAAAAAGACTCACACAACCATTTTTAACTTTAAAAGGGGTAATTTCTCTGATATGAGGGGACACGTGGGGAGGAAACTGAAAGGAAAAGTAGAAAGGGTCAAAACAATTGGGGAAGCTTGGGATCTATTTAAAACTACGATCCTAGAAGCTCAAAAAATATATATTCCGCAGGTTAGGAAAGGCACAAACAGGTATAGGAAAAAGCCTGCATGGTTAACAAACAGAGTAATGGAGGCTGTAAAAAGTAAAAAGAATTCCTTTAAGCAGTGGAAAGCTAGTCACAGTGAGGCTGATAAAACGGAACACAGGCTATGGCAAATAAAATGCAAGTCTGAGGTCAGGCAGGCAAAAAGGGAATATGAGGAGCATATAGCAAAAAACGTAAAAACCAACAATAAAACTTTCTTCAAATACATTAGAAACAGGAAACCAGCCAGGGAGGCAGTGGGGCCCTTGGACGACCAAGGGGTAAAAGGAGTATTGAAGGATGATAGGGAAATGGCTGAGAAGCTAAATGCATTTTTTGCCTCCGTCTTCACTGTGGAAGATGAGAAGTGCTTGCCCACTCCAGAACCACTGATTTCAGGAGGGGTGTTGAAAGACCTGAGTCAGATTGAGGTGACGAGAGAGGAGGTCCTAAAACTGATAGACAACTTAAAAACTGAAAAATCACCAGGCCCAGATGGCATACATCCGAGAGTTCTGAAAGAACTCAAATGTGAACTTGTAGATCTCCTGACAAAGATATGTAATCTTTCCTTAAAATCTGCCTCCATTCCTGAGGATTGGAAGGTAGCTAATGTCACTCCCATCTTTAAAAAGGGTTCCAGAGGAGATCCGGGAAATTACAGGCCAGTCAGTCTGACGTCGATACCGGGTAAATTGGTGGAAACCATTATTAAGGAAAGAATTAGTAGGCACATAGATGAACAAAACCTATTGAGGCAGACTCAGCACGGTTTCTGTAAGGGAAGATCTTGTCTCACTAACCTGTTAGTGTTCTTTGAGGGGGTGAACCCCCCCCAGTCGCAGCTGCGACGCGCAGCCACAACTTTTTAAAGAGCCCCTGAGGAGAGCTGGGGGAGGCCGAGCAGCAATGCCCTGTGGCTGGGTGCTGGCTTGGGAGGGCGAGGGGTGGGCAGGGCTTCTGGGAAATTCCAGCAGGGGCTCTGGCCCCCCAGCCCCCCTGGACTTTACGCCGGTGAGGCGGTTGTCTGTCAGGTGCAGCAGTGGTTGCAGGGTGCTTAAAGCCACGAGGGAGCCTGCCCCAGCAGTAACGCCTTAGTGACCCTGCCAGCCTATGTAATTTCCACATTTTTCCTGGAAGTGACACAGTACCACATGCAACATTTCCTTTTCAAAAATGTTCTCCTGCCACTACTCGGAGAAATTACATTGGTAGCTCAAGGAATCAGTGGAAACTTGGTGGGGGTCCACCACTGGCTATGTCCTGCCAGCCTATGTAATTTCCACATTTTTCCTGGAAGTGACACAGTACCACATGCAACATTTCCTTTTCAAAAATGTTCTCCTGCCACTACTCGGAGAAATTACATTGGTAGCTCAAGGAATCAGTGGAAACTTGGTGGGGGTCCACCACTGGCTATCGGAGCTGGGGGCTTGGCAGCCCTGGTCCTAGATAGGGTTGCCAGATCCAGGTGTGGAAGCTCCTGGAGATTTGAAGATGGAGCCTGGGGAGGACAGGGACCTCAGCAGGGTACAGTGCCATAGAGTCCATCATCCAAACATGTATTTTCTTCAGGGGAACTGATCTCTGTAGTCTGGAGATGAGCTCTAATTCTGGGGGGTCCCCAGGTCCCACCTGGAGGCTGGTATCCATAGTCCTAGCTCACCCAGCAAGCTTCCATGCCAGAGTGGAGATTCACCCCTGGGTCTCCCAGATCCTAGGCTCACACTCTAATCACTACACCACCCTGTCTCTCTTTTACACACAGATGTTTTGTTAGCACTTATTATACAACATCTGCAAAAGGTGTTCTATCTATACACCAAAAACATTACTGCTCACAATTGTGCAGCCTTTTCCATATGTGTGTAATTTTTTCTTTCTCATCTGAAACTGAAACCTAGCTTCTGCCGTGCCAGCAGTAGCTCTTCTGTGAGATCATCCTCCCTGTTAAATTTATTTTCTTGAGGCATATAAAATATTGAATCAACGATGTGGCAGAAAAGTTTCATTTTATTCCACTTAATTTTAATGTGCATGTGTTTAAGAGAGAGTGAAAAAGAGTTTGGGGCTGGGAGGTTAGTGGATTGATTGCTCTTTAAACTAAAGCCTAAGATATTTTCCCCCCTCTGCAAAGACCTCAGAGCAGCAGAGTAAGCATCTTGTGTTCAGCTCCAAGGAAGTGTCTTCGCCCTGACCTGGGGAGTGCACCTCTGTGGGTGAGCATGTATTGCGCACAATAAATGGGGTGTTCAATAACAAGACAGGAGAAATTTAAGAGGTGTGGAAATGAAGCTTGCTACAGGATTGACCTGACTCCTTCTCTCCAATTAATTTAATTGGGAGTTTTGGTTTACTTAGCGCTTTTCATCCATAGATCTAAAAGCACTTTATATGAGAATGTAAATGTCAATATCCTCATTTTGCAGATGGGAGAATAGGGGGCAGAAGAGGTTAAATGAGTTGGCCAAGGTCAGCAAGTTTAGTGTTGGAGCCAGGAGTGGAGGGAAGGCTACGCAGAGTTTAGTGCAGGGGTTTTCAAACTGTGTCCGATGGAAGCCTGAGGTCCTTCAAGGAGAAGATCAGCAATGGCAGGTGAGCTTCCCTGAGATATAGCTTGCCCACTGCTGTTCTTTCTCCCTTGCAATGTACAGTCTGAAACATGACCTGGACTTCTAAATATTACAGAGTCCTAGGGAACTTCATGCCATGGCATTCCGTTATCATGTATGGGTGTGAAAGTTGGACAATGAAGAAAGCTGACAGGAAGAAATTTGAAGTGGTTCATTTGAAATGTGGTGTTGGAGGAGAGTTTTACGGATACCATGGACTGCCAAAAAGAGAAAGAGGTGGGTTCTAGATCAAATCAAACCTGAACTCTCCCCAGAAGCTAAAATGACTAAACTGAGGCTATTGTGCTTTGGACACATGGTGAGAAGACAAGAGTCACTGGGAAAGACAACAGTGCTAGGAAAAAATTGAAGGCATCAGGAAAAGAAGAAGACCCAACATAAGATGGGTTGGCTCCATAAAGGAAGCCACGCCCCCCAGTTTGCAAGACTTGAGCAAGGCTGTTAGTGATAGGATGCTCGGGAAGACTTTAATTCATTTGGTTGCCATAAGTCGGAAGCGACCTGACAGCACTTAACACACACACACTAAGAGTGGACCTGGAGATCCTCTGGAATTATACCTCATCTCCAGACTTACACCCCTACTTTTGATGCACTGCATCTTGGGAGTTATAGTTCTCAGCTGGCCTTACTGCAACCATAGCAAAGGGATGGCCTTCTTTATTGCAGTCACACACTGTCTCGACATTTTCAGTGAGTTATCCACTACAACTCCAAGATCTCTCTCTTGCTCAGTCTCTGCCAGTTCAGACCCCATCAATGTGTATTTATATTTAGGATTTTTGGCTCCAATGTGCATCACCTTGCACTTGGCCACATTGAACCCCATTTGCCATGTTGACGCCCACTTGCCCATCTTTGACAGATCCCTTTGGAGTGCCTCACAATCCTCACTGGTTTTCACCACCCTGAACAACTTTGTATCATCCGCAAATTTAGCCACTTCACTGCTTACTCCCAACTCCAAATCATTAATGAACAAGTTAAAAAGCAGTGGACCAAGTACTGATCCCTGTGGTACCCCACTGCTTACCCCCCTCCACTGGGAGAACTGCCCATTTATACTCACTCTCTGTTTTCTATTAATTAGCCAGTTTTTGATCCATAAAAGGACTTGTCCTTTTATCCCATGATTTCTGAGCCTTTGATGAGGAACTTTATCAAAAGCTTTCTGGAAGTCAAGGTAAACAATATCTATTGGATCCCCCTTGTCCACATGTTTGTTCACCCCCTCAAAGAACACTAATAGGTTAGTGAGACAAGATCTTCCCTTACAGAACCCATGTTGAGTCTGCCTCAATAGGTTTTGTTCATCTATGTGCCTACTAATTCTTTCCTTAATAATGGTTTCCACCAATTTACCCGGTATCGACGTCAGACTGACTGGCCTGTAATTTCCCGGATCTCCTCTGGAACCCTTTTTAAAGATGGGAGTGACATTTGCTACCTTCCAATCCTCAGGAATGGAGGCAGGAATGGAGCCAGATGACCAAGATCAGTTCTCCTGGAGAAAATGGCTGCTTTGGGCAGTGGACTCTATGGCATTATAGCCTACTGAGGTCTCTCCCCACCCCAAACCCTGCCATCCCCAGGCTCTACCCCTCAAATCTACAGGTATTTCCCAACCCAGAGTTGGCAACCCTGTAACTGGCTACAGGACCACTTTCCAGACCCTTGGAACCCTGAAAACATAGCATAGCAGGAGGTGCTTTTCTATCTTGGCTGCCACTGCATAGCTCCAAATCAACAAGTCAGGGGTGGAGGGAAGCCTACCTGTTACCATGCAGCATTCCTCCCATACTACCTACTTGGGGCAGCAAAATGAGACAGCCCTGCCTTATAGCTAAGCAGAAGGAAATGAAGCATTTCAAATGTGAGCCTGGATTTGCAAGGTTTTCTAATATTTCATGAGGCCTCACCTCCCTCTATTCTCCCCTTCCCTCTGCTGCCCCACCAGCCACAGCCAGGACACTAACCTGGAGCCCCTTTCTAGAGCTCGTTGTATTTCTTCCCACAAAGGGCCTAACTCTAGTGCTACAATAAGTGGTTAAGGTGCCACAAGACTCTTCTTCTTTTTTGTTGGAATAGACACAATTATACCACTGGACACTTTATGTTAGGAAAAATTAAAACAAGTCATTCATCCGCTGAAGCCTGAAAGTGCAATCTGCAATACTACCACTTCAGTATGTAACTTTACTTTGAGTAATTGGTTCTTAGTCTTACTAGTGGGATCTTGGCCATTGTGACCTGGAATTCTGGCACGAGGAAGATCAGAGTGCGGGCTGACAACTCCAAGATGGGAAATATATATGGAGATGTTTTTGGGGGGGACGACCTGTGGATGGACCTCGTTGGGAAGTAATGCCACAGAGTCCACCGTCCAAAGCAGCCTTTGTCCAGGGTGGTTGATCTTTGGAGTTTAGTTGTAATTCCAGGAGAACGCCAAGCTCCATCTGTCTGAAAGGCAGAAGGAAATGAAACTGAAACCCTCCTGATGAACCACAAAGCTGTTTGGCAGCTGCTCACAGTGAGCTGAGGTGAAGACATCCGAGGCTCTTATGGCAGTGTGTGTTGTATAGCCAGGAGATCTGAGGATTGTCTGGCAGCTGAAGTTCTAACTCTCTTAGGCGAGCTAGACTTGTTGGTGGGCTAAGAGAACTCTGAGAGCTGTGACTGACTGAAGGTTGCTTAGCTGGCTTCATGTGGAGGAGTTAGGAATTGAACCCAATTCTCCAGATTAGAGTCCTGCTGCTCTTAACCACTACACCAAACTGGCTTCCCTGTTTGCCCTGAAGTTCATGCCTCCTCTCATTCTTGCGCTGCTTGTGGACTCCCCTAGGGGCACCTAGTCAGCTACTATGGGAAACAGGGTGCTGGACTGGATAGTTGTTTGCTGTGATTCATCAGGGATCATTATATTACAAAGCTGCTGGTGAACACAT
This sequence comes from Gekko japonicus, assembly GCF_001447785.1. Classification (NCBI taxonomy): domain Eukaryota; kingdom Metazoa; phylum Chordata; class Lepidosauria; order Squamata; family Gekkonidae; genus Gekko; species Gekko japonicus. Next base: position 957,760 of record NW_015170894.1, on the reverse strand, counting down.
ATGCCTAATCTCAGGGTCTGTTCTTTTCTTCTATTTACCTGTCACAAGAATGTGGTTTCCTGCTTTCTGCCTGCAATAGAATTGTTCCCACCACTGGATCACTACCACAGCAGACTTTGCCCTTCTCTTTTGCTGACCGTAATGTGTCTATACTCTTTTTATATACACTGTGTGGTTCTTGATTCCTGTGGCATGCTGTTTTGACTTGCTATTTTAGCTCCTTTTTGACAAAAGCCTATGCCCAGAAGTGGAATATTTAGGGATAAGAACAGAACATGAATTTTAACAATAAAAACATAAAGGCCGCTTGGTATATAGCATTTGGGTAACCCTCTGGGACTGCCTTCTAAAGATTACCATATGTTCCCTCCCCGGGAATATGAAAAATGAAGTGAAAATATGCTTTGTGGAAAGACATTCTTTATGACATGGGGAGAACTGTAAACTGAAATAAATACAAAGCCTTCTGAGTGCTACTCCAAAACACCAGTGACCTATCAATTTTGTGATTCAAATAAAAGAGAACTGGAAGGATGACAGGCCTTTCCCAGCAAAATGGCTGATATACAGTAAGCTGCACCAGTCCTGTTCTTGGTTATTAATTGAGACTAATAAAGCCCAGTAATGCTGAGGGCTGGTTTGGAAAGCCTTTTGTTTTCTTGATTGTGTCAAAAGGCAAAATGGGAGAACAACATGTACACCGCATGTGAGGTTGACTTATAGTGAGTCACATCATTAGTCTATCAAGGTCAGCCATGTCAACTTTGACTGGCAGCAGATCTCCAGGGACTCAGGCAGAGATCTTTCGTATCACCTACTACATGATCCTTTTGGTTGGAGATGTCTGGGATTGAACCTGGGAAAGCAATTTGCAACACACTCAGATGAGACAAAAAGAAATACTTATAATCATTGTCCAACATGGCACCTTGATTGGATATTACCAGAATATAAATACAAATGACTTTACAATGTGGTAACTTTCCATAATGTGTGTGCTACCCTTTGGTAAGTCATCTATATTGTCTTGACCAGTCACCTGGGAATTTTACTACATTCAAAAAAATTTCCTCAGTTTTACCACATATTAATCCCCAAGTAGAAATCCAAGAACATTAAGGACTTCTCTTTGCTTGCTAATTTTATGTCTGTTTTCCCTGTGGAGAATGTTGGGCACAAACCTACTGGCTTGTGGAAAGAGTATTTGACAGGCTTCCCAGTTTACTGTCAGGGGCAGGGGATTCCCCACCTTCAGCTTCCATTAATTAAAATAATGTAAAGAAATTTTTAAAAATCTCCACTGGGCAATCACATGGCATTTCTGCCAAGGTAAATCTGGAAGTGACATCAGTCTGTGCTAGGAATCACCAGAAACTATAGAATTTCCAGTGATTTCTAAATAGGTGTGATGTCACTTCTGGGTTTCCCATGAGAGTGATGTTAGGTCATCACTTGACAGCGCCTGTCATGTCTTTACTCCCAGGAATTTCATCAGTTGCCAGCTACTGGCTGGCAGTCCTAGTATATGAAGAATTGAGTTAAACTGAGGGTACTAGAGATGAGGTTCTAAAACTATTAGGCAAATTGAAAACAAATAAGTCTACAGGTTCAGCTAACATACATTCAAGGATTCTTAACTGGTCACTAAAATCAGCCTCCATATTGGAGGACTGGAAAGTAGCAGATGTTATACCAGTTTTTTTAAAAAGGATCTAGGGGAATCCAGGAAATTATGTCAACTAGCCATGGTGACTATAGAGAATCTCCAAATGTAGAGGCAACAAAATCTGAACAGTGTTATTGGCCCTCCAGAGTAATTGGTTGGCCAGACCACTGGTCTGACCAAGCAGGGCTCTTCATATGTTCTTAAGACATTATATATGACCAGGTTATCAAGTCGTCACATAATGTATACCATGGTAAATGTATCTCTTACCAAAGGCTCATCCACTGTTTTCACTATCTATCTGGTCAGGCTTTTAATGGCTGGAGTCAAGTAAGCAGGCATTAGACTATGGAGATAGCAGCTGAGGGCGTCCACATGTCCAATTGCCTTGTCCCGGCCGATGCTCGAGGTCATAATCATACGCGGTGAGGAAGATCGCCCACTGCAACATGCGGGGGGACAGGATTTTGGGAAATTGCCAGTCCGGGGCAAAGATTCCCAGTAACGGTTTATGGTCCATGACCAACAGAAACTTCCTCCCAAACAGAAAATCATGAAATTTCTTTACAGCTGATACCAGTGCAAGACCCTCTTTATCTATCTGAGCATAATTTTTTTTCAGCTGCAGATAGTGACTTGGAATAGAAAGCAATTGGTGCTTCACTGCCATCCGGCATTAAATGGCTACCCCAAACGAAGATGCATCTGCTGCTAGCACCAGCAGCTTCTGTTCGTCATAATGGGTAAAAACACAGCATTTGAAGACAACAAGGCTTTAACTTCCTTAAAAACCCGCTCGTGTTCAGAGCCCCATCTCCATTTTGC
>NW_015170894.1:937009-955220 GCF_001447785.1 Gekko japonicus | reverse complement strand
TCGGCAGAGAAAATGTGTTAGCCATTTAAATCCCATCATTACATATTATATAATAATTACAACTAATTTCTACTTTGGCTGGGCCTCCACATTGCTTAACACACCTAATGTATTCAGTACATCCACTGTACCAAATCTTTTTTCTCCACAACTTTTAATTTTAGACTCTTCACTTGCTCATGGATGTAGGCCAAGGTTTCAAAATAATACTTCCTCCAACACCTAAAGTACATAAATACAATGATATGCTTTAATGTATTACTTAATGCAAGTTCTTTGAGGGCAAGAAGACTTTTCTTGTGGCTATAGTCTACTGATATTCTTGTCTTTTAGCTAGCATTGTTCCACTGAGTAAGCCAGCAAATATTGAAACGTGTGAATATTTGCACATTTATTGCAGCAAACAAATTATGGAAAAATACTCATCTGGCTGCAACAGGTCTGATGCTCTTCGGTGCCCTTTTTCTTCCCTTTGCAGCTGCCGCTGCTGATTGGTTCTATTTTGCTTCTGCATCACTTCCTCCCTACCATCATTGAGGCCTGCAGTATTTACTCAAATGCAAGACTAATCTCCCTCACTGTATGTCATAAAAAAGGTTGTCTTACATTTGCATCCAAGTTAAATTTATGTCATGTAATCTTTAACTGAAGGGGCATCTTACACCTGGGGATCATCTTCCTTTTGAGGAAGTATGGTAATTTAAAATCTGTTGGCTGTAGAAACCAGCAGGTTTGATCCAAGACTTCTGTAAACAGAGCAGATTCACAGAAGGGGTCACTGCCACCTTCCCCCTCCCAGTGCAGCCACTTACAGCCCCCATTAAGCCATTCCTGATAGTTGGGGTGGTATAAAAAGGTGCAGCAAGAAAGGGGAATTAGCAGGAAGTGCACCCCCTGCACAGTTGCAAGAATGGAAGAAGGTCCCCAGATTGAGCAAACGTTTACATAAAGAGGGCTTTTTCGCCATTTCCCTCTTTTTTTGTTGCACTGTCTGCTATATTCAGGCGGGTAGCTGTGTTGGTTTGAAGCAGCAGAACAAAGTTGGAGTCCAGTGGCACCTTTAAGACCAACAAAGTTTAATTCTGGGCATAAGCTTTCATGTGCATGCACATTCTTCAGGTACATTGAGATGGAAGTTACCAATCCATACATATGCGGTGAGGAGTACATTAGCAAACAGCATAATAAAGATGTTTAATGGATTCAAGGACCAAATAGGAATAACAAGTTTAGTTTATATGGTTATTATTTGTTTGGGTTTAATTCCAGTGGGGAAACATCGTGAAGGAAATAAATATGTCAAAATTGGAGATTGATTGGCAGCTGTATCCTTAATTGTGGAATACTGAGAGTAATTATCTGAGACCCTGCCATTACGCTCCATCCGTATCCTCTCAAGCATGAAGGCGACCTCATAGTATCTTCTTCTTTGAAGTGGGGTGATTGGCTGTGTAAAGTTATCTCCTCTGTCCCCAGACCATTCCAATCTACCATTCCAAATTACATTACATTCTACTATTCATTATGTTCCATTACAATCTACTATTCTAACCTATTATTCTAAAATAAATAAAATAAAATAAAGAGGGTTTATGGCTCTTCTGGGGGATTGGTGAGAATACAGATGTAAGGATTGAATGAGGTTAGCATATGTAGTGAGATAAGAAACCAATATCCCTGTTAAGTCCTGGTGACTCCATTGTGCTGAGTGTTGTAATAACTTGCATCTCAGCAATTTCCCTTTCTAGTCTGTTACTGAAGTTCCTTTGCAATAAAATAGCTGCTTTGAAGTCACCTACTTTATGCCCTGGAAGGCTGAAGTGTTCTCGTACAGGTTTCTCAGTCTTGCTATTCTTGATGTTAGATTTGTGTCCATTTATCCTTTGGCGTAGGCTTTGACATGTTTGTCCTTCGTAGAGAACTGAAAGGCATTGTTGGCATTTAATGGCATATACAATGTTAGAAGATAAGCATGTAAATAAACCTGAGATTGTGTATTTATTTATTTATTTATTTATTTGGATTTATATCCCACCCTCCCTGCAGGCTCAGGGCAGCTAACAGAGGCATAATGCCAGGTAATAACAATAAAACAGTAAAATACTGACTAAAATTACAAAATAAACAATTAAATAATTAACCAGAGTTCTTAAAACATTTTCCGGTGCTCCTCTACTCACTTCCAGATTTTTAAAGTCAAGATGGTGTTCTCATGCACAACAGTGCCCCACTGTTGTCCCTAGGCACGTCCCACTCCCTCCGATGGTACCCGCACCAGCGATGACAGTATGCGGCAATTATAGGGCGTTGATGGAACAGTGGTGGTGGCGGCTCCTATTCAAAAGCCTGGCAGAAGAGCTCCGTCTTACATGCCCTGCGGAACTGTACGATGTCCCGCAGGGCCCAGATCTCCTCTGGGAGCTCGTTCCACCAGATAGGAGCCGCCACCGAAAATGCCCTAGTCCTGATCATCGCAAATTTGATGTTGTAGCTGTTGTTAGGACCAGTGATAGTGTTGTCTGGGTATATGTGGCAGCAAATTTGGCATCCGGGTTTATTGCAAGCTCTGATACCAATGTCCATGTTAATGGACATGTGGCAAATGAAGTTCAGTGTTGGTAAGTGTAAGGTGATGCCCATTGGGACAAAAAAAAATCCCAACTTCAAGTACAGGCTAATGGGATCAGAACTTGCTGAGACCCAGAAGAAAAAAGATCTTGGGATCACAGAGGATAGCTCAATGAAAGTATCAACCCAGTGTGCTGCAGCAGTGAAAAAAAAGGCAAACTGTATGTTAGCGATTATTAGGAAAGAGACTGAGAATAAAACAGCTGCTATTGAAATGCCCCTGTATATATCTATGGTGCGGCCTCATTTGGAATACTGTGTACAGTTCCTGTCACTGTATTTCCAAAAGGACATTGCAGAGCTGGAAAAAATAAAGAGAAGGGCAACCAAGATGATTAGGGAGTTGGAGCACCTTTCCTGTGAGAAAGGCTCATAGGGAAAAGGTTTGCGGAAAAGAGACAAGTAAGGGGGGGGCATGATAGAAGTTTATAAAATTATGCATGAGGTGGAAAGAGTTAACAAAGGGATTTTTTCCCTTCCCTCTCTTAAAATACTAGAACTCAGGGGCATCCAATTAAAATGATGGGCAGTAGGTTCAGAATGCACAAAGGGAAATACCACTTTACACATAGAGTAATTAAAATGTGGAATCTAACAGTATCTTGTACATTTTAGATATCAGTTTTTTACCCCCTTCAAGCCATACTTTTTCAATTTCATTATGCTTTTTTCTAAACCCAAAGACTCTTTTATCTGTTTTAAACAAGTCATAAATCTGTCTATACTGCAACCAATCATAATTAAAGTCCATATCTTCTACCACTTTTATTTCAAAAGTCTTCCCCACAGGTTCCAAAATTTCTCCATATTGCAACCAGTCCTCTCCTCTGTGTATCAAATGAGGTTTAATTACCTCTGCCGGCACTATCCAAAGTGGTCTCTCATCCGAAAAGTACCTTACGTACTTAGTCCAAGTATCAAATAATGTTCTCCTTATATAATGTTGCCTTAAAAAGCTATCCATTAAAGGAGATGATCTTACTTTTAATGCTTTGGGAGGCTACAGAAATTTTGTGTAGAACATAGGATGCTGAAAACTCAAAAATGTAAAACGATGGAAGTGCACATTGGGTGGATTTTAGTGAGCAGGGAAGACAAAGCTAGAATTTCTGTAGCTACTTTACAAATGCTGTACATGTATGTTAGATTTAGTGGTGCATATTGTGAAAAATATTTGCCTTAATAATGAAGGGAACAATCCTAAGCAAGTCCATAGAGCTTACTCCCAGGAAAGTGTTCTTAGAATTGCAATCTAAATTATGAGCAGGAAAAACCTTGATAAACTTGAGAAGAATCTGATGTCAATTTATTATAAAATACCATCAGTACTTAACTTCATATATACTCAGTAATAGCTATACAAACACAGAAAGTAGGTGCTGAAAATACAGCTGTCACAAAGATTATGTTCTTTACATCTCACCCCTCAGCCAATGACTGCTTGGCCTTGGGGCTCTTAGTGAAGCCTAATTGGGTATTATCCTATAGCTTAAAGAATAGATACCTGTAATATATGAGTGCCAATAGTCTTTACCTGTCACTTCTAGTTAAGGGATCTGAAGCAGCAGGGCTTAGTAGGAGCTGTGCTCTGTTTCACTACATATTCTATGTGCGCCTGCCCACAAGTATACACACCTGAAGATCAGATAGGTGGTTTACAGATACAATTCTGTTGCGGCTGCAAAATTCCCTCCCCAAACTTGGCACCTTCTATAATATCAGTAAGGCACAGTAAGAATGTTCTATTCAGCACAGATTTTGGTGGGCTTTAATTAGATGACTTCTTCCCCATTCAAAAAGTTGCAATACTGCTGCTTTTCTGAATTGCATTGACACGGCACTTTTAGTTTCTGTCATATTGGTTTTTAGTTTTTATACAAGTTGCCCTGGATGTTTAGCAAATGGACAGATTGCTATGTTTAAATAAACAAGGTCCGGGCATGACCCAAAGGAAAGGAGCCGAAGGACTCTTTGTTAGGGTTCCCAACCTCCAGTTAGTAGCCGGAGATCTCATGGAATTACAACTGGTCTCCAGCTGACAGAGCTTGGCTCACCTGGAAAAAATGGCTGCTTTGGAAGTTGGTCTCTATGGCATTATATTCTGCTGAAGTCCCTCCCCTCTCCAAACCCCATCCTCCCTAGGCCCTGCCCCCCAAATCTCCAGGAATTTCCCAACCCAGAGCTGGCAGTCCTCGCTTTTGTCCGTCAGCTGTTAACCTGAGGTTTCAACCTACCTAGAGGTGGGTTGAAGATCGGCTGGCAGAAAGAGAAAAGATCTGTGTGGCACTGAGAAGCCTCCCCCCTTTTCCTGTTTCATTTTTGTTGTGTATATTTTTCCTGTGTTGGTCATTTTCAATTCCCATTGGAGAAAAAAAGCTGGATATAAATAAATATTTTGTGGACGTTAAATCCACAAGAAGAGATCTTAAGTACAGCAGCTGTAATGGGTAAGTGACTGTAATGTAGAAGACCAGTTTGGTGTAGTGGTTAAGAGTGTGGACTCTAATCTGGGAGAGCTGGATTTGATTCCCCACTTCTCCACATACAGCTGCTGGAGTGAACTTGGCCCCGCCACAAGTTCTCTCAGAGCTGTTCTTTTAAGAGCAGTTCTCAAAAGAGCTCTCTCAGCCCCACCTACCTCACAGGGTGTCTGTTGGGGGGAGGGGAAGGGAAAGGAGATTGTAAGCCCCTCTGAGACTCCGAGTGAAGGGCAGGGGATAAATCCAATCTCCTCCTCCTCCTCTTCTTCACCTTCTTCTTCTTCGCCTGCATCTTCATCTTCCTTTTACCATCTTGTGCTTAAGCCTTTCTTTGCGATTATGAGACCTAGGATTCTACTGTTTTAGCTGTTTGTTTTTAAATGGTACAAACTACACAAAAAGGTTCCAGGGACCACTTGTGGACCCCATCACTTTCCAATTATGTGTAGCTCTCATACACATCCTTTACATAGCAGAAGGGGGTCGAACCACTCTTGGGCTGATTTCGCACTAGAGCTGCCTCGATGTTGCGCCGCCGTTTGCCCCGATACTATTGGTCAATTTCACACCCGAAGCTGCGGGGCTGCATTTTGACTTGCGGCTTCGCCCGATTTCCCTCGCAGTTTCGTGATCCTGTTTTTGAGGATCACGAAACTGCGGGGGAAATCGGGCGAAGCCGCGGGTCAAATGCAGCCCCGCGGCTTTGGGTGTGAAATTGACCAATAGTATCAGGGCAAATGGCGGCGCAACATCGAGGCAGCTCTAGTGCGAAATCAGCCTTGATGTATGCTGATAAACCTTGGTGGAATCACAAGCCTTGTCTCTGGCCCCAGGTTCCTACGTTCCTTGCATCTAAAAGAGCGCATCACGGCTGATGAAGTGAACCCCTTGGGCCCTGTTATGTAAACCAAAATTAGTATTCATGGCTCAAGTTTAAAGCTCACTCTTGAACCAGGGCTGAGTCTAATGTTAATCGTTGCAGCGCTGTGCTGCCTTTGACTCTGATCTGTCAGGTGCAGGTTACTTGTCCCACCTTTAATTTTTTGCCCTTAACCAGCCAACGAGCACCTCGATGTCGGCGCCGTGTCAGAATTAGAAACTTTTGACAGATCCGTAATCAGCTCATGCTCCTCAGCTCTCTGGATGTTAGTCACTTCATTTCCACAGTCTAACAGTTAATATGCCTTAATTTCTCTCACTTTGTGAATATTTAATTCCTCCCTTTTCAACATCATTTTTAGGTTGTGTGAATCATTTTCAAAGCCTTCTTCTTCTCCTTTTTTTTTTTGCTATTCTCCCTCCACTATCATCTGCATATTTTATGAAATGGCACAGTTGAATCTCTGAGGGCTCTTGATAAAAATGAAGCTGGCAGGCTGTTCATTAGTTGTTTACCTGGAGCTGTAAGAATCCCTCCGAATGGCGGGCTCCCACTTGGATTTGAATTAGGCTATTCTGACACATAAGAATTAAAAAAAACACCCTTCCATGAATAGTCTGGTTTTTTATTTATTTTTTGTCTTTTCTCTCCCCAATTAATAGTGCGCTCTCTCTCATTCTCTCTTTCTCTCTCTCCCCCTCTCCCCCCATTTTTGCATTCTTTGGACTGGCTTAAGCATGGCAAAACTGGATGCCTTAGCATCTAAACATTTCATTTTTAGAACAATGCTAGGATCTTAAGCAAATTCAAGGAAATGCTACAAAAGCTACTCTTTGGATGGGAAAGTACAACCACTTTGCATCCACGCTGATTGGAGAAAAGCAGATTATAAGTGCCTAGATAAATAAATACATAAATAACCCTGGAAAATGCTTGTACGCATAGGAGGTTTCTCCCCCCCCCATACATATCATCAGATCTAGCCATCCCTCACTACTTTAGGAGTTTCTGTGTATACAAGCACATCCCCATTCAATTAAATGGAAGGCATACTTCCATGCAGACCAAGAGATGTAGGGTGCAGAACTCTACTTCCCCATTAAGTTAATAGGAAAACCCACGCATACAGCACTCTGCATATGTATCAACCCAGGCTAGCCCAATCTCATCGGATCTCAGAAGCTCAGCAGGGTCAGCCCTGACTAGTATTTGGATGGGAGACCTCCAAGGAGTGCCAGGGTTGTGATGCAGAGGAAGACAATGGCAAACTGCCTCTGAAAGTCTCTTGCCTTGAAAGCCCTGTGGGGTCGTCAGAAGAAGAAGAAGAAGAGATTGGATTTATACCCCACCCTTCACTACCCAAAGGAGTCTCAGAGCAGTTTACAATCTCCATTCCCTTCTTTCCCCCCTCCTTTCTCCTTTCCCTTCCCCTCTGCACTACAGACAACCTGTGAGATAGGTGGAGCTGAGAGAGCTCTTTTGAGAACTGCTCATGAGAGAGCAGCTCTGATAGAACTTATAACTGACCCAAGGTAACACCAGCAGCTACATGTGGAGGAGTGGGGAATCAAACCAGGTTGTCCCAGGTTAGAGTCCATTCTCCTAACCACTACACCAAACTGGCTCTCAAGTCAGCTGTGACTTGACGACACTTCCCACCACCATACATATCATAGGGCAAGTGCACCATTTCATTGGCAGTATGCAGTAGCCCTTTTCAGATTTTTTTTGGCTGACCAACCACACATTATGTGAATGCATGCCTCCCATGATCTTCCCAATATACATAATCACCATTGCACGTGAACAGGGCAACACATGCATTCTTCACCTTCAGTACTCACAACTAGAACACTAGATTTTTGAGAGTATGCATTTGCAAGTACTGAAGATGTATACACATGGAAAATATGTCTCTTCCCTTTTCACTCAGAATGGTAACTGTGTGTATCACAGTCTTCCCAGACCTGTGCCTGGAAATCCTGTGAGAATTTGGGGCTGAATCATGGGAGGGGCAGTGTTGCATGATGTCACAGCATCACTTCTAGGTGAAGCCCTGGAAGTGATGTCACCATGTCATGGAATGCTCTAGGAATTCTCCCCATTTCTATAGTAAAGACCATAGATATTGTTGGAAATCAAGAATGTCATGGATATGAAGACCAGACTTGATGGGACTGCATACGTTGTCATCCTCACCCCCCGACTTCTCCTGCTGTGAGAGCCGACAGAGTGGGGAGGGACAGCAGGAACAGGAGGCTACCTGCTGTGGGCAAATGGGTAAATCCCTCAGGGAGGGGCTGTGGCTGAGGTCCCAGGTTCAATCGCCACCATTTCCAGTTAAAAATAAATAAATAAATGAGGTAGTCATGTGAATGACCTCTGCCTAAGACCCTAGACTGTTGCTGCCAGTCGGACGAGACAATACTGACCTTGATGGACTGATAGATTCAGTATATGGCAGCTTCATGTATTTCATGTGTGTTTATCAGGAGGACTGTGGATGGCGCATGCTTCTGTTACGTGCTGCAGGAGCACTAAACTGAACATCTGAAAAGGACTAGAATTAATTAAAGAACTCATTCTAAGGGGTCTAGTAAAGCACAGATTACAGCAATAGTGTCATTGTACAGTGGCTGGTTTTTGTACATAAAGTCTGAGGTTCAATCCCTGGCATCACAAGCAGTGCTAAAAACAGGTAAAAAATCTCCACTAGGTTTCTTGGAGTCAGAGTGGATAAGAACATAAGAGAAGCCATGCTGGATCAGGCCAATGGCCCATCTAGTCCAACACCTGTGTCACACGTGGCCAAAACCCAGGTGTGATCAGGAGGTCCACCAGCGGGGTCAGAACTCCAGAAGCCCTCCCACTGTTGCCCCTTAAGCACCAAGAATACAGAGCATCACTGCCCCAGACAGAGTGTTCCATCTATTCTTTGTAGCTAATAGCCACTGATGGACCTCTGCTCCATATGTTTATCCAGTCCCCTCTTGAAGCTGTCTATGCTTGTAGCTGCCACCACTTCCTGTGGCAGTGAATTCCACATTAATTACTCTTTGGGTGAAGAAGTACTTTCTTTTATCTGTTCTAAGCCTACTGCTCATTAATTTCACTGATGCACACAAGTCCGTGTATTGTGAGAAAGGGAGAAAAGTACTTCTTTCTCTACCTTCTCTGTATCATGCATAATTTTGTAAACCTCTATCATATCACCCCTCAGTCGTCATTTCTCCAAGCTAAACAGCCCTAGCCTCTTTGGGTTGCTAGACTAAGTGGGTTAATGGCTCAGTGTGAAGGAACTGAACTTTTCCCCACCATTTTGTTTTTGGTTCTTGATATGTCAGTGTTTACATTGGTTTCAATCAGTTTCAGGCAGAGTGTTCCTAAGCCAGGGGTTGCCCTAGGAAACAGATACCTACAGAGAGGATCTCTTGAGAGAACCTGGAGAAATGAAACTTTAAAGACAGTTTCTGAGAACTGAAATTTATGGCTGCCCTCACCTGGTCAGGATGTAGGAGAGGGTACTGGAAGTGAGCTATATAAACAACTGGAGTCAATGGACATTGAGTAAGGAGAAAAAACTGAAATATGGACATCAGAAGACTACAGAAGGAAGCTGAGGGGAAATCTTTGTTAGAGAACTTGGCTAGTATAAGAAGGACAAGCAACATGGCTGAGCTAGAAGAAATTGTTTTGACCCAGAACCTTCCAGTATACGGAACAGTGTAGTTAGGTTTAGCTGGGTATGTTTTCTTACCCCAAATTGTTCTTATGGCCTTCAGTCTATGCTGCTTAACTTTATTTACCCTGCCTTACCAATGCTTTTAAACAATTTAGTAACACCTGACGCCTTAGACTCTGAAGCTTCGTTTTTAAACCCAGATATTCTCAGACTGCCCCCTACCACCAGATTTTCGCTGCTCTCCCATTCCCATCTCAGAACACGTGTTTCTAATGCATTCCTAAAGCTTTGGCATGTGATTATCTTCTAAGAAAACTATACAGGCATAAAGAAAAGGGCTGTTGAATGGAGGCAGCCAAAAGAAATGCAGACTTTCACCTTGTGGCGGCAAAGTCCACTGGAAAGCTATTCTGGCTCACCTTCCCTCTCTCAGACTGCCCCCTACCACCAGATTTTCTCTGCTCTTCCATTCCCATCTCAGAGCACGTGTTTCTAATGCATTTCTAAAGCTTTGGCATGTGATTACTACCCTGACCTGGACAGTCCAGGCTAGCTCAATCTCATCAGATTTCAGAAGCCAAGAGTATGGTCCTTGGCTAGTATTTGGATGGGAGACCGCCAAGGAAGTCCAGGGTCACAACGCAGAGGCAGGCAATGGCAAGCCACCTCTGAATGTCTCTTGCCTTGAAAACCTCATGGGGTCACCATAAATCAGCTGTGACTTGTCTGCACTTTTCACCACCATAGGGTCACTATGACGTATAGTATTCTGTTGCTTTTAATTCACATGATATTCCTATAACTGTGACTGTTTAATGTGAATGATATGGTAGGTATGCATTAACCTTTTTCTATAGGGGGGACGTGGTTTTTATAGGTCCTCGTTATCTTCTGCTGATGGATGTCTTTACCCAAGAGTATTTGGCTCTTCTAGGGATGTGACCTCTGTCAAACGGAGGATGCCATATTTCCAGGAGTGTAATAAAAATTATTTAAACAGCAAAAAATGAGGAGTGGCTGCTGGTGTGATTTCATTTTCCAAAGATACGATTTTGTTGGGTGAAAGAAAATATGTTTTACAGAAGGGAACTTCAGTTAAGTGATATGTAATAAGTAGGGTTACCAACCTCCAGGAGGGACATGAAGATCTCCTGCTATTACAGCTGATCTCCAGAAGACAGAGATCAGTTGCCTTGGAGAAAATGGCTACTTTGAAGTGAGGACCCTATGGCATTATATCCTGCTGAGGACCCTCCCCAAATCTCACCCTCCCCTGGCCCCACCCGCTGAATCTCCAGGCATTTTTCACCCAGAACTGACAAGTCTAGATAAGTACTTTATCATTAGAAGGTATTGAATCAACAGGGTCCAGATTTATTATATTCTTGTTCTATCCTGAGGAACTTAGATTATGAGTTCTTTGGGGCAGGAACCCATCTTGTTTTTTTTCCCCCAGAGTGCTTTGTAAAAAGCCCCGCAAATTGATGGTGCTCTAGGAGAAAACAATTGATAATAATAATGTTTCTGTAGTAGGAGAATTGAAAGAATCTCAGTTTGGCTTTATCAGTCAGACTTCACTCAAGCTCTTTCATTTCAGTCACAGTTGGTTACAGGAAAAAATGATCTTTGTTATTTCTGTTTATCTCATCCCCTTGTTAAAACACACACAAAATAAAATACGGTAGGCTTGGTGGAACAGGCGGACACTCTCGTTTGCAATGTGGTATTTTTTCCCCCTCTTGCTAAGCAGACCAGAGACCTGACATTTGATGTTGTTTGTTTGAAATGATAAACTTAATCATGAGTGAAATGTTAGGAAGTGACAGGGCTGGACGCGGTAAGGTCACTTCACGTTGGAGCCAAGTACAACACAGCTTTCCCCTTAATTGCACTGCCAGCCTTTGCCGTCTGGAGAACCCGGGCATTTCGCAAGTAGGGAACTGAATCTGTCTTTGCGATAATTAAACCACGGACCTCTATAAAGACTGCCAAATCTGCCATATGGTAGTTTTATGACCGAGACTGCTGTTATCTCTGGAGAAAGCAAACATCCTAATCTCATTTCAGTTATCTGTGATCAGAACCCATATTTCTAGAGGGCAAAATGTAGACACTTCACTCGTCACATGGCGTTCTAAAGCAATGCCATACTATTCCATGGCTTGAATGAAGACAATGCAAGAGGGGGGAGGTCTTTATTGACACACTTCCGAACGATAACTGGATATCAGGGAACTTAGGCCCAAATAACCTCTTGGTTAGCTAAGAGCACCATGGTCAGACAACACTGAGACTCCAAATTCACTTGTAATTAAAATTGTCCGGGAAAGTTTTAAAAAATAAACAAATAAACAGCATTTAAAATGTTTGAAATAAATAAAAATGGGTTAGGAAGGAGAACATTCTGGAAAGGGCATGGCTAGGGTTGTCAGCTTCAGGTTAGGGGATACCTGACTTTTGGGGGTGGAGTCTGAGGAGGGTGGGGTTTGGGGAGGGGAAGGACTTCAACGGGGTATGATGCCACAGAGTCCACCTACCAAAGCAGCCAGGGAGATCTCCAGCTACCACTTAGAGGTTGGCAACTCCAGGTGTGGCTGTTTTCACTACATAAAACTATGCTTTCATACATGAATTCAGTTACAAATGCAAAATTTACCTCAGGAAATTCAACCTGAGGCAGCAACTTAGGTAAAGAATTACCTACTACTATGAGTGCTCACATTTCAGAGCAGGACCAGAAGAAAATTGTTGGGGGTTAGGATTACCAGCCCCATATTGGGAAATACATGGAGATTTGAGGTGTGTAGTCTGAGGAACGAGCATTTGGGGAGTGGAGGGAATTCAATGGGGAATAATGCCAGAGACGCCACTCTCCAAAGCAGCCATTTCTCCAGATAAACTAATCTCTGTCACCTAGAGATCAGTTGTTATCCCAGAAGATCTTCAGCTATAACCTGGAGGCTGACAACCCTAGTTTGAATATCTCTGGACTGGACTGGCATAGCATACAAATCTGCTTTATTTTCAGCTCAGTGCATAAACGTATGAAGGTTGCTATGAATTTTGGCCCCATCCTCATCACCGGCAACCTTGCTATGCTTCAGAAGCGTTAGATGAAGGTACAGTGAGGATGTTCTTTTGAAGCTGGAGCCACCATCTAGCTTTCTGTCAGGGTTGCCAGAACCCCAAAAGGGACTAGCGTAAACCTATAAACTATAATAGAAAACCCAGAGTACTTTCCCTATAATAACTATGAGTAGCTAATTCACCAAGAACTTCAGAAAAATGTGGAGGAGCAAATGTTTGGGGCCAATCAGGTCACTTCTCTTCCATTTATCAGTGCTTGCATACATCCCTGAAACTTGGCCCAAGCAGTTCTATGTTTAGCAAGGGAACAGTTGACCTCAAGAGATGTTGCATGGTGGAATAAACGTCTCTGTTCTTTTCAACAAGATTATTATCCATACAATCTCCTAAAGGGCATCCTGGGAAGCTGAGCCAGATTTTTTTTTTCCAGTCAGCCTTGTAGCAAAAGTTTTTAAAAACCCTAGATATACCCTTTGAATCACCCAGATAAACACTAAAAAAAACCACCTTCTATGCAGCATTGTTATTCTAAAACAGAATTAATTTGATTATTTTTGTACAATCTAAGTCAAGTGACTGAAATTCATATGAAATGAAAAGTCTGATAGCCTTGACCAGAGGCTCAATGAGATTGATGATTTTCTCAGTTGTCGTCGTCATCATCATCATTGTCATTGTTTTATTATTAAAAGTAATATATTTAAAACATTTTTATCCCACCATTCTACCCAGTGAGGGTTGCCAACCTCCAGGCAGGCCTAGAGATCTTCTGGAATTACTAGTGATCTCCAGACTAGAGTGATCAGTTCCCCAGAAGAAATGGCAAGTCAGGAATGTAGTTCAATGGCATTATACCCTGCTGAGGTCACTCCCCTCAGTAAACATCACCCTCCTAGGCCAGCAGAAGCAATGGGGGTAGTGACGGGGGGGGCAATGTCAGCTGCATCACTACATCACTCTTGGGGGAAACCTGGAAGTGAAGCAGAGGAGCTCTAGGGATTACCAAAAATTCTCTGGTAAAACCATAGAGCTTCCAGAGATTCCTAGAGCTACCCTACATCACTTCCAAGTTTTCTGCAGATGGAAGTGACACAGTTGATGTTACCATTTTTAAAATTTCCTCACTGCCGCTCAGAGTGGCTGGACCACTAAGGCTGCCAGCAGGCTCCACCCCCAAGAAAGAGTTAGCAATCCTACACCCAATTAGCAACCTCAAGGTGGTGAAAAGTTTAAAAGACATTAAAAACCGATCTGTATGTATTAAAAAATTATTAAAAACCTAACCTAAAAAGAGTGTCAGTTAGGAAATGTGTAAAAAAAAAAGTCTTCAGCCAGTGGTGGATGATAATGATAGAGGAGATCAGATTAAATTGGTTCCACGACCAATTCTCAGGTACCTACTCCATCTAGCTTTATCTATTTAATAGCCTGTTGGCCTGAAAAGGCATGGTTTTATTTATTTATTTATTTAATTCACTTATACCCTGTCTTTCTCAGGGATGCTCTAGGCTGACCCTACATTGAGCAGGGGGTTGGACTAGATGTCCTGTATGGCCCCTTCCAACTCTATGATTCTCCCCAATGGGGACCCAAAGCGGGTTACATCATTCTCCTCTCCTCCATTGGCTGAGAGAAGGTGACTGGCCTAAGGTGACCTTCTATGGCACAAGGGAGGATTTGACCAACAATCTTCCAGATACTAGTCTGACATGCTTAACCACCACACCACACCGGCTCTCAACGTAACTAACATAATGGCTCTTAATATAACGAAGTCATCTGTGTTATCACCCATTGCAACTGCTGTGAATGGTAACTCTACTTGTATATTTCTTAGCTTGGCATAGAAACATCACAACCCTGGTTTTTTAAAAACAGTTGGGTTTTTTCGCAAATTCCTCTCTCTCCATATAAAAAAATCCTTGCTGACTGAGGATTCGCTGCACAGTATTTGACAAAGTGGGCTCAAGCCTATGAAAGTTTACAGTACAATGAATTAGTTGGTCTTTATGGTGCCACACATGCTTACATTTGCTTTTTCTGCAACAGAACAACTCAGCTACCCCTCTGGAAAATGAATGAATTCCAGCTCAAGGACCTACAGGTTTTTTGTTTGCTTGCTTTTTATTGAAAGTTTTAACTGAAGCCCTAAACACCATCTGATTTGGGAATCTTGGCCCCTTATCCTAGATATGTGGACATGGGTGAATGGAAATCAACTCTGCATATGTTCAGGAACACTCTGCCTATTTTGATTATTTAAGGACTTCTGGGATGGATATTCATCAGGTCCCCTTCCATCCTCAGCTGAGAGGGTGGGGTATAAATGTGATAAATAAATAAATATAAATAAATAAATAAACATCCCCTTTCTAAACTCCCTGGAAAACCTGTGACCTTCAGCATACTGCTGTAACACACAGCCATTGTTATCAAGACATTTCAGGTCTTTGAGTTTCTCTCTCCCTTTTTTTAAACAGCAAAAATCCTAGTTATATAAACTAGATAATGCAGTCTGCTATAAATCACCCGGGTTGTCCCTTGATATTTTGAAAACTGATGAGGCTGCCGATTCTCGCTTCTTACTTTGTATGCAAATGATGAATTATAGATGGGGAAATAGGGGGAAAAAAGAAGGTTTTTACTCATTTACTGGATTGAAAGGGACTGGATTAGTGAGTGAATACTAGTACCCTTGGACTATTTATTGTGACATTGCTTAGAAATATTCAAACTCCCAAAGCCTTCAAATCACCGGGGACGTTGTTAGCCTTCTTCAGGAATTATTAAAATGTACAGAAATGTATGAGCCTCACTTTATAATAATTAATCAGGAGCTGTTGATTAATAAAGCTCATTTTTTTTCATCCCGATGATTCAGGGTATTATCCAAAGGACAGTGTCCTTGTCATATTGATTAAGAAACTAGACTTTTGCAGGGGAAGAAAGTACAAGAACTAGCCGTGCTTCTTCCTCCCTTCCTTCCTCCCCCCCTCCCCCGTCTCCCATCCCGCCACCTCCCCGATAAAATAAATATTGAATGAGAATATTAACTCGTTAACCTTGACAACAATTTGTAATTTTCATAAGGGGGGGAAAACTCGCATATTCAGCAAATAAATCGCTGTGGGGATTTCTGGGAAACAAATTGGAGGGGATGAAGAATGCTGCCATATGAATTCTGTCATTTTTATGGGCCTCTGTGATTAATTTGTTTGTTTAGGTCCCTCAATTAAGGCCACAAATACTGTAAAGTGTCAGAAGAGAGCTAACTGGCATTGCTAGTACAATCTACTCGGGGTGACTTCTAAGGTCATTTGGAAGCTTAGTTTTCGCTGTCCTCCTTCAGTTCTGTGGCTGAGCTTGCATCACCTGTTCAGGGCCAAGTCACATGATTACTGGCTCCCCTCTGCAACCATGGAGAACATTCATGCCTATGGTACACCATCCACTGGGGTCTCCTTCCACTCCCTCCTGATCAGGCAACTGAGTTTGATAGGCATTTGTTGGAGACAGTGGTGGCTGGTACCCAGTGGGGCTGGTAGGGTGGAGGGCAGGGCAGCAAATAATGGGTGGAGCCAGAGGAAACTCTCTTATTTTAACTCCTTGCCCTGTGCAATATTTTGTTGAAGAAAGACACTAAAATAGCTTCCAAAGCTGCTGAATTCTTCATTGCACGATCGTTGGAGACAGCAAAAGCAGAATCTCAGGTGGGTTACCTCTCCCAAGTACATTTATAGTCCATAAGAAAAGCCATGTTGGACCAGGCCAATGGCCCATCCAGTCCAACACTCTGTGTCACACAGTGGCCAAAGCGCAGGTGCCATCAGGAGGTCCACCAGTGGAGCCAGAACTCCAGAAGCCCTCCCACTGTTGCCCCCCTAAGCACCAAGTCTCCCAGATAAGCATGTGCAGCTAGAACCTAAACTTGGAATTATCCAAGTAAACTGAATTCTTAGTATCTTTTCTCTGCAGTTGGTCATAGGTTGATCCAAACCAGTTTGTACCAGTTTTGAGGTCACCTATTTTTGCAGTCACCGCCCACCCAGCCTATGTAATTTCACCATTCTAATATGTCTCCACTCTGGTTCATTTTTATTTCCACAGGTCTCCTTTCACTCCCCCCCCCCAAGAAACTGATTTTGATAGGCATTTTTTTGGAGACAGCGATGGCTGATGCTCAGTGAGGCTAGTGGGGGAGGCAGGGGAGCAAATGGTGGAGCCAGAGTAAACTCACTCGTATTGTGACTCCCTTCCTTGCCACATGCAATGCTAAGAACACTCAAGCACAGTAATCACTATCTTAACTGATAGCATCTAAATGAACTTGAGAAGCAAGCACCCCAAACCCTGGTTCAGTAAGCTTGTGTGCTGTTATACTTGATTCGCTTATGGGAAAGATGGTGTGGCCTTCACTACCCCTTCCACCCACCTCTATCCACACCAACCACTAGGTCACAACACCTAGTTTGGCTTCTCTTTCAAATGTTGTACTTAATTCATTGTCTACACATAATAGTCACATGGGAGGGAAGGCAGCATGGTACAGCCTGATCTTGTCAGATCTTGGAAGCTAAGCAGGGTCAGTACTTAGAAGGGAGACCACTAAGGAAGACTCCGCCGAGGAAGGCAATGGCCATCCACCTCTGCTTCTCACTTGCCTTGGAAGCCCCTTGTTGGGGTTGCCATAAGTCAGCTGCGACTTGATGGTGCTCTGCATGTGTGCACACACATACACGTACAATAGTCATGTGCTTTGAAATAAAAAGCTGCGGACTGCAATTTGATGCAGGCTTCTTTGAGAACAAGTCTACTAGACTTTGTTTACTTCCAAGTAGGGAACCACTGGCAGGGAACAAGGGTGTGTTGGCAAGGGTTTGCCTGCCAAAAGTGGGCAAATGGCACCCCTATGTGCCATCAAGCTGCAACCAGTTTATGGCGATTCCCAGCAAGGAGCTCTCAAGGCAAGTGAGAAACAGAGGGGGTTTGCCATCGCCTTCCTCTGCAGAGTCTTCCTTGGTGGTCTCCCATCCTAGTGCTGACCCTGCTTCGCTTCTGAGATATGATGAGATCAGGGTATACAATGCTGCCCTCCCTCCCAAATGGCACCCCTAGCTCCCAAGTAAATAAGTATACAACTGGCTCAACTAGTCAAAAAGAGGCCAGGACAAAAGGGTGTGTGTCTCTTTCTGACTGCAATCAGAAAAAAGAAATAGGAGAAAGGAGGAGGCAGACAGGTGGATATAGCCAGGGCTTTTTTTTAGATAAAGCCCAGCAGGAACTCATTAGCATAATAGGCAACGCCCAACAGCAGAAACTCATCAGCATATTAGGCCATGTCCATGACAGTGCAGCTCATTAGAATATTAGGCCACACCCCCAAGCCTTCCTTTGCCTTCCCCGGCGGCTGTGGGGAGCCCGGGCAAGCCGGCCCTTGGAGGGAAAGGAAGGCAG
>NW_015170894.1:924463-936691 GCF_001447785.1 Gekko japonicus | reverse complement strand
ATTAACAGAAATTCAAAGGAACATTACTAACATACTAACAGAGAATACATGTAACAGGACTAAGAAAAGAAGTTTGGCAACACACAGAAGAAGCCCAAGAAGATTAATTGGACATTACTAACAGTTTAATTTACCAGTTTATATATCACTCAGCTTTCTCTTTCTCCCACTGTCTACCCCTCCCTTTTTTTCTTTTAAGCGAAATACCTCCCTTTTTTAGGGGAGCCAATAAAACCTTTATTTTTAAAAAAAGAATATCAGGCCACACCCCCAAGCCTTCCTTTGCCTTCCCCGGCGGCTGTGGGGAGCCCGGGCAAGCCGGCCCTTGGAGGGAAAGGAAGGCAGTTTAAATTGCCTTCCCTTGGCTTGCCTGGGTGCCCCACGGCTGCAAGGAGCCCGGGCAAGCCGGCCCTTGGACAGGCCAGGGAAGGCATGGGTCAGGGTCATTTAAATGCCTCCCTGATCCTTCCAGGGGGCCCCCTGGCCTACCCGCCTCGGAGTCGCTGGGGGGGTGTCGCTGTCCAGGCCTTCCCTCTGTAGCCACGCACGCAGAGGTTTTAGCTGTAGTGTTCCTTCCAGGGAACAGTCAGGGTTGATTTCCTTTAGGATTGACTGATTTGATATCCTTGCAGTCCAAGGGACTCTCAAGAGTCTTCTCCAGCACCATAATTCGAAAGCATCTATTCTTCGGCACTTGGCCTTCCTGATGGTCCAACTCTCGCAGCCATATATTACTACTGGGAATACCATTGCTTTGACCATATGGACTTTTGAATGTGTTGTACATTGGGTTAAAAGTGGGAAGGTGAATATATAGCAATACATGATAGAGTCATAATAGATTATACACTAACATGTTCCATTGCAGTCATGGGCTTGGATCTTATGAATGAGTTCTGTGTGTGCTAAATAGCCTGTTCCATGAACAGCACTTCCTTTTCTTTTACAATTTCTGTTTGCACAAAATCAATGGTTTTTTAATGACTCCTTGCACAAATGGAAGTTTTAGTGGAAAAGGAAGTGTGCTTTCTGGAAGTCTAGTGCATACAAAACTTGTTCATAGAAGAAGAAGAAGAGAAGAGGAGATTGGATTTATACCCCGCCCTTCACTACCCAAAGGTGTCTCAGAGCGGCTTACAAATTCCTTTCCCTTTCCCTCCCCACAACAGACGCCCTGTGAGGTAGGTGGGGCTGAGAGAGCTCTGACAGAAACTGCTCTTTTTCAAGAACAGCTCTTATCAGAGCTACGGCTTGCCCAAGGTCATCCAGCCAGGTGCAAGTGGAGGAGCGGGGAATCAAACCCGGTTCTCCCAGATTAGAGTCCGTGCACTTAACCACTACACCGAACATAGCATGCAAGCCATTGTCTATGCAGAACTGCAATTCTTTAACTGGTTCTGTGCAAGACTGCAACTAAATAAATTCCTAGGGTTGCCAACCTCCAGGTGAGGCCAGGGGATCTCCTGGATTTGCAAATGGTCTCCCCGCCGACAACAGAGACCAGTTCTTCTGGAGAAAATGGCTGCTTTGGAGAGTAGACTCTATGGCATGACACCCCACTGAGGTCCCTCCCCTCCCCAAAACCTGTTGTCACAAGGCCCAGATCTCCAGGGATTTCTTAACCTGGAGCCAGCAACCCCTATCAATGCCTCTGAACCACTGATTAGCTCAGTTATCATAATTTTCTTTTACTGAAAATAAGTGAGTCAATAGCAACAATTGTAGTTTATCAGTGCAAGGCACAGGACTGTACTTCACTTGCTATGTAATCCTGCACCACTTTGCTTCAAAGGTTTCATTTGCATCACCAGGTCAAACTGATCTTCTGAACTGATGGGCATGTGTCCTAGGTGATATGAGCCCAGAAGGTTTTTGTGAGGACAATTGGGGACATTTCTGAATTTCATGACAACACTGGTTCCATTTGAAAGTTTCTTCCCACTCAGGATGAACCTCCGGCCCTCTTTTTTCCTGACGATCTTAATCGTCAAGAGTAATTTTGCTTTTAAATTGATGCCTCTTTTCATGTCAATTGTGTATAAATGGCATAAAATGGTATATAATGAAAAAAAAGTCACAAAAGAAGCAAACCGAAATGGAAAAGTTGCCAGAGATAATAGATGGGAAGAAAATCAAACTCCCAACCATGCATGTTATTTTAAAAAGAATGCAGGTTTATACACCCCTATATAATTATTTTAAAGATAATTAGCATTTCTACAGCATGAATGGCCACACCTGAAATGGTGTTGACATCAGAGCCAGGCAGCCACAGGATATGCGGACCATCTTGGATTAAAGTCAACAAGAAAGCAGAGAGGAGGATCTTGGTGACTTCAGAGACATGTCTGCTCTTGAAAGACTTTGTAGTGGACCTTCTAGAAGACATGACTCTCTCTTAGCCAGTTTGGTGTAGTGGTTAAGTGTGCGGACTCTAATCTGGGAGAACTGGGTTCGATTCCCCACTCCTCGACTTGCACCTGGCTGGATGACCTTGGGCAAGCCGTAGCTCTGATAAGAGCTGTCCTTGAAAAAGAGCAGTTTCTGTCAGAGCTCTCTCAGCCCCGCCTACCTCACAGAGTGTCTGTTGTGGGGACGGGGAAAGGAGTTTGTAAGCCGCTCTGAGACACCTTTGGGTAGTGAAGGGCGGGATATAAATCCAAACTCTTTTCTTCTTCTTTTTATGCCTACTATATCTCTTGGACTTTGGCCAAGACAAGTGGACTGAAGAAGCTCACTTGTTGTAAGTCACCTAGAAAAAGCCCACAGTCTTTATGTAATGACCATTTGCCTGTGATCAAGGGCTATCAGTATCTGACTGGTACAGCTAGGCACCTATGGGTCAGACTTAGGCTACGCCCTCTGAAGCAATGCATTCTGTGCATCATACCAGACCTGATGAGGATGCATAGCTGACATCTGCAACATTCCCCGGTGGGGTGCCTGCCCACCATGACGGACTGCAGAACTGTAAATCCACCTGAGATGGTGATTTTACTGGATCTAGAAGAGACAGTTTTGCTGCAATATGTTTTCCTATTTAGGCCCCAAAGTTTCTTTGAGACCTATTGTGGCTAGTGGAATCAAGCATCTGATCAGATGTGGAAGGAAGTAAAATCATGGTAAATGGCAGAGAGTGGGTAAGCACACAGGAAAAGTTCTGGTCAATGATACCAACAACCCATCTACCCAGGATGTTATTTTCAACAGATGTTTTGGGGAAACTTACTAGCAGGGCATTCAGGCAATAGCTCCCCATCACCTTTTGCCCTCAGTACCTAGTGTTGCTAAAATGAGATAATCTGTTGAGTAGATAGCTACTAGTGACTAGCGCTATTTTTGCATCTTGTCCAACCCAACTGTACCCTGTCCAATAGTATTATCAACTTCTGGTTTGGAAATTCCTGGAGGATTGGGGGGTGGAGCCTGGGGAGAGTGTAGTTTGGGGAGGGGAGGGACCTCAGCAGGTTATAATGCCACAGCCATTTTCTCCGCTCTCCGAAGTAGCCATTTTTCTCTAAGCAAACTCATCTCTGTTGTCTGGAGATCAGTTGTAATTCCAGATCTCCAGGCCCCACCTGGAGGCTGGCAACCCTACACCCCACCAGCCATGCACAGTGACCTGTCAGGTACTTGGCTGTAAAAAGGAAAAGCTGCAACTTTGGGGTTAGGATCAGGTTGGTCAGCAGAGGGAAGAACCAGGGGGACAGTATTACCAAAAGTTCTCGTTGCACTACGGGCCCATGGAAGTGGGCAATTCCAGTCAGTTATTTTAATACTACATGTGGGTCAGGTCTGGAAAGTGTGAGGGGGAGGTAGGCTTGCCAAGTCCCCCTGGGGGGCGGGGAAAACCCCACCCCAGATGCCCGTTCCCCGCAGCCGGTGGATCGGGCCCCGGGGGGAACTCTACTCCGACGAGCACATCGCCCGGAAGTGACGCGGGCATGCCGGGCACGCCGGGGGCGGGGCCACGATCATCCGAGGGAAAACTCTATGGTGCCCAGCGTGCCCGCGTCACTTCTGGGCGATGTGGATGCGGCGCTCTCTCTCTCTCCAGCCACCAGCCGAGAGTCCCCCGCTGCGACTGAATTCACACTTGGCAACCCTAGGGGGAGGCCAGGAAATTATCTGTTTTTTAAAAAAGATTTTAAAATTTTATTGAACAAAAGACAAACAAGTAACCATAAAACAACAGAAACAAAGAAGAAAGAATATGTACAATGAAAGGAGGCTTCCGGTTTTCTCTATGACAAATATGTTTGATTACCAAATTTCCCCTTATGCTACATTTACAATGAAAAGTTCTATTCTATTATCTGAATTCCTTATTCACCAAGCTCACAGTTCCTCAAGTCATTATTATCTATTTCATGCAAAAAGTCTATAAGAGGTTTCCAATCAGCAATAAACAAACTGATTGTCTCTTCTCTAATGAATGAAGTAAGCCTAGACATCCTTGCAAGTTCCAGCATCTTCTCCAACCAGTCCTCTATTGTAGGCAATGTTGGACTCTTCCTAGGGTTGCCAAGTGAATTTTACTCATCTGCGGGGGAGCCTTGCTACGCTCCGGGAGCCATCACTCGACGTGTGTGTGCACGCGTGCTGCCAGCACATCACCAGAAGTGACGTCGATCACGTTGAGGGCGTGGCCCCAATCGTCAGAGGGAAAACCATAGAGTTCTCCCTCCGACGATCGGGGCCACGCCCCCAATGTGATCGACACCGCGCGTCACCTCCAGTGACGCAGCCACACTGCGCTTCAGGGGCGGAGTTCCCCCCGGGGCCTGATTCCACAGCGGCGGAAATCGGGCCTCCTAAGCGGGGGGTTACCTGCCACCCACCCCCACTTGGCAGCCCTAACTCTTCCATTTCTGTTCATATAGTAGTCTTGCTGCCATTGTCATAAATAAAAACAAAGTTCCATGACTTCTTTCCAGCTGTATGTCTATTAATCGCAAAAGAAAATACTCTGGTTTCAGTTGTATATTAATCTTTAAAATCTTCTGAATTAATAATTGTATTTGTATCCAGAATTTTTTGGCTTTCTTTCATGTCCACCACATATGGTAAAATGTTCATTCACTCTGTTCACATTTCCAACATAAGCTAGAAGTACCTTTATACATTTTGGCCAGTTTTTTGGAGACATATATCAGCAATATCATCTTATAGAAATTCTCTTTAAGACTAGAACTTAATGTAAATTTCAACCCTTGTAACCACATATGTTCCCATTGTTCCATTTGTATGTCGTTTTCAAAAATTTTGGCTCATTTTATCATACATTCTTTCACTTGTTCTTTCTCAGTCTCAAATTTCAACAAGAATGTATGCATTTTATCATCATTTTATCATCATTTGTACATAGTTCTGTTTCAAATACAGATTTGGATTGTTCAAAATCACAGTACCTTTTATCTACTTTAAACCTTTTTGAGATTTGCAAATACAAAAACCATTGACAGGTATATTCTCCTGTTATCAAATCTTATCTTGATTTTAGTTTATATTCACCTTGCAAGAATTCCCATGATATGTTAACCATTTATGCAAACTTGTCATTTCTCTTCTAAAATGAGCTTCTTGTGGTGATAACCACAGGGGTATTTTTGGACAAATCCTAGGTTTATATTTGTTCTATATTCTCAAAATGGCACATCTAACATAATGGTTATTAAATTCTGCATTAACCTTAGCTTTATTATACCACAGGTATCCATGCTACCCAAAACCCAAGTCACGTCCTTCCAACTCAAATAATCTTTTGTTTTCTAGTAAGATCCACTCCATCCACACTCAACAACATTTAGGGCAGTGATGGCGAACCTTTTAGAGACCGAGTGCCCAAACTGCGACCCAAAACCCACTTATTTATCACAAAGTGCCGACACGGCAATTTAACCTGAATACTGAGGTTTTACTTTAGAAAAAACAACTCATACATTAATTTAAGATGATCCAAACAAAGTAAGGAAAGCAATCCCAAATGCTTTCATGTACTTAAAATTATTTGGCAGGGAATTCGACACTTTAATGATGGTCTGGGCCTGGCTGGGATGATGGCACGTGTGCTCACAGAGGGGGCTCTGAGTGCCACCTCTGGCACCCGTGCCATAGGTTCACCACCACTGATCTAGGGGGTGGTGCTCATCTCCATTTCCAAGCCGAAGAGCCGGCATTGTCCGAAGACATGTCCATGGTCATGTGGCTGGCGTGACTAAACGCCAAGGTGCACGGAACACTGTTACATTCTCACCGAAGCGGTACCTATTTATATACTTACAATTTCTTGCTTTCAAACTACTAGGTTTGCTGGGGCCAGAGACAGGAGCTGTATACAGGAGTACAATCCACAACCCCTGTCCCTTTATCAAAACATCTTTCTGAACTATTTCTGAGCCAGTATAGCCCGATTAATTTTGTAAAAAAAATCCTCTTGAATAATTCAATTTTGCAGTGGCGGGCCATTTCATAAAGTAGGAGCCACAATGGAAAAAAATACATGTACAGGCAGTCATTGATTTTGCCCATTTGTAGGGTGGCACTCACAGAAGGCCATGCTACTAGAGTTGCCAGGTCCTTCCTGGCAACCTTCCTGGGGGAGGGGGGCTTACCAGGAGCAGCAGAGAGGCCCACCCGACATACAGCAATGTGTCTCCATCACTGCCCATGTGACCCAGAAGTGACATCATCACGTCTGGGATGTAGGAGAAATGCTCTGGTATTTGGGCAAAAACTCTATGGTAAATTTGGTTTCTACCATAGAGTTTTTGCCCAAATACCAGAGTTTCACCCCAACATCCCAGATGTGATGGCATCACATCTGGGTCACATGGGCAGTGATGGAGACATGTTGCTGCACATCAGATGGATCTCCTTTTTTGAGGTAAGTTCCCCCTGCCGGTCAGCTGATCAGCATCAGGGAGGTGGGGCCTGGCAGCGGGGACCCCACCTCCACCAGGGGGTCTGGTAACCCTACCTGCTCCAGATGAGCAAAGCTGTTGTGGCAGAGCATAGAGAGAGAAGGGGTCCCACGGATACAAGGGACCTAGGCCATAAAAGCCTTTGTATGTGACAGACAATAGCTTGAACTGAGGTCCGTAACTGATGGGCAGCTAGTGGATTCACCGCAGAATGGGAGGTAATATGCATCTTCCATCTAGCTCCGGATAATAGCCAAGCAGCAGGATTCTGCACCAACTGGACTCTCTAAGTTAACATCATGGGGAGACCTATGTAGATTGCATTACAGTAGTCTAGTCTCGATGTGACCATGGCATGGATCCAGGTGCATGGCATGGATCTAGGTGACCAGAACAGCTATGTCAAGGTAGGGGGGGGGGTTGTTTGCTTTAATTTTGTGTTGATATTATTGCTTTATTTGTTTTTGTAATTGTTTTTGAAATTTTAACCAGTTTTATTCTTAAACAAATCTTGGCACACCATTAAAAATTGATTTCCCCCCCCCACCTTTTACTGTAACACGTGTTATATGCTGGGTACAGTATAGCACAGATTTCCAGATACCTAGGAATCAGGATGTCTTGGTCAGTCTCCACCCTGCGGCCGCAGTAAGTATGCAATGATATGATTGTACAGCATACCAACTGCATGGTTTTAATGGCGTTCGGCTATCTTTAAGCTGGTATTGAATAAGGGAGCTGATACAAATGCCTCCTGTTTGTTATGCACGCCATTAGGCTTGTGTGCTGCCCTTGTCTGCTTAGACATCTCATCATCCACACGAGAAGATGAAACATGTAATGCGATTGCTTAAAATTAAATTTTTTAAAAAGCGACTTTTTGAACGGTAGGAAGATTTGTCTCTTGATGGAAGAGTGAAGTGAAAATTAAATAAAGTGTTTTTAATACTTTAAGGACGACGTGGAAGATGCTAAGTGAATGACAGGAACGGAAAACAGTCGAGGAAATGTGCAGACTGTACTAGGAAGCCTTGACTGCTGGAGCCGAGTACGAGACAAGGGTAAGAGAACAGAAGCGCTGTGATCAGACGGACCCGGCCTCTCAAGGGAGGCTGTGCACCTTCGGTGACATGAGTTGGTCCACATAAATGTACCCTGTCACTTGTCATAGCTTTCTCATTCTTTCATTCTTATTCAGAGTAACCGGCACAGCTACAGAGATGCCGGTACACACCCTTGCCCTGATCTCCTGACTCACCAGGGCTGTGAGGGAGGTTACATGGAACCAATGTGTCCCTCTAAGCTGTGGTGTCTTATGGGCAAAAATTCCACTTTGTGAGCTACTGGCATTAAAGTTGTGAGCGAGCGATTGGGCTGCTGCATCAATTAGTTTGCTCTCGAGCCGTCCTTCCTGAGCTGAGGCAAAAATGTGTGAGCCGGAGGCTAAAAAACTGGGAGCTCGCTCACACTAACTCAGCTTAGAGGGAACACTGCACGGAACCCTGAGCAAAAACTGTTCTCAGACCTCTCTCTGAAAGAGTGACGGCTGTAAATATACCCAAGTTTTGAAACTGACCAGGATTTTTCTGCAGCCCTGTTCTCTTATGGTTTATTTCCTATTGCAATGATACCCTCCTCCCCCTCCCCAGTTGGTTGCGGAGCTTTCTGGAATTCATGGGATTGGCCCAAGCTTTCTTTTCCTCTTTTCTGTTATCCCTGATTGCTGGATTGGAGGCTTTAGATCTGCAAATATCTTTTAGTACAGCAAACAAGCAAACTTCCTTTGGAGACCCTCCCACCCCACAGTCCTAAAGCTGAGGGGCAGCAACAGGGATCCCTGTGGGAGCGATCTAAGGAAGGGTCCACAGAAGTAAGCACCATGTTATTCAGTAGGGCTTACTTCCAGGAAAGTGGCCTTAGGATTGCAGCAAGTATCTCAGGTATGTTGTATAATGGTTCCCTTTACGTGGATCCTTACTTCTGGGGAGGGCCGTGGCTCAGTGGTAGAGCATCTGCTTGACATAAATAAACTCCCAGGCTCAATTCCCGGCATCTCCAGTTTAAAGTATGGGGTAAGAGGTGATGTGAAAGACCTCTGCCTGAGACTTGGGAGAGCTGCTGCTGGTCTGTGTAGACAATACTGGCTTTGACGGACCAAGGGTCTGCTCCAATATGAGGCAGCTTCATGCGTTCAGTTAGCCAGCTCATTAAACTAGTGCACTACTATCGCACTAGTTACCACCTAACCCCCATATACGGACATCAGGATGGGGGCAAGTACATCTGGGCCCTTTAATCGCTGCACTATGGGTGAGAACGGGATGGTTAAGATGCGGCCATCTTGCTTTTAGAAATTGCTTTTAGAAATTGTAAAGTAGCTGAGAGAAGTATCAAAATCTGTTTTAATGGGATTGTAATTTAATATTTTGTATTGTTTTTACTGTTTTATCTGGCAATGTGCCCTGTAAGCCGCCCTGAGCCTTCGGGGAGGGCGGGATAGAAATGTGAATAATAAATAAATGCTATTAAAGTCTTTAAACATTCCCCTTCCTTGTGCCTCCTCCTATGTAGCCTTCCACACACCATCAACTCCCCCCCCCAATTTCATTTCCATCTAACCCAAATCACAGCAACAAAGTTCTGCCACAAACTCTTTTAGAGAACCTCAAACCTATCAGCCACCATAATGGGGATAATTCTCATGCAGCCAGGTCTGGTGCACTGATTTCTTGCTGAGGTCCATAAGGCCTGAGGAGGTTTTCGAATTGATGGTGTTTTCAAACTTTTATATGTAACGCTTACAGGAAGTTATTAAAATAAGGCAACAGGGGACAGGCTCAAAGACGCAGTCATTCATCTGTGTTGTGTTACGCGGGGTGAGGCCATCAAGAGCTCCTGTTAGAGGCCTTGTTTTTCCAAGTGTTAATAGCAACATTGTTTCTTAGCATTATTTTATTCAGGTCTGCAATCCTATTACTAGTGGCACTGGAACATAATCAAGTACTACCTGCAGGACAAATCAAAAGATTAAATTAAACTGGGATTTAAATCCCCACTAAACATAGGATCAAGGAAATATTGTTCTTTTTTTTTTTGCTTCTGTAGGAGCCCCTCTCTTAGATTCCCTCTTCCCTCCCTTTTAAGGGTTTCCCTAGAATACACAATATCATGGTTTGTTTGGGCCACTTGGCATATTAAAGACAATGGAACAGGAATGATAGTGAGAGTTCTCCATGCTGTTATTCAGTAGTTGGTCTCTTCTCAGCTTCTTCTCCATCCGTTTTGGGAGCCCAACCTTGCTGAACCTGTGGACACTTCTTGGACTTGTGAGAACAAGATAGTATCACCACAACAAGATGGTTGCTATGGTGGTAGAACCACTCACAAAATGGCCTAGGGAATGGTTCCAATCACAAAACATTGTGAGGCTCCACCAAATGTTAGGTGGTCCCAAGCTCAGCATCCTCCTGTGACGGAGGAACACATTTCCAAAGTTTATGACTCCTGAGTTCTTCTGAAGCTCTTCCTTGATGAAGAGGAAGAAAGCCAGTAATGCCAGGACTTAGGCATCAGGAAAAACACTTGCAGTTGCCATGGCAACCACAGACACCATCTTGGGGGTTCTTGGTCTATTGACATCTTAGGCCATGGCTTTGACCACCGTCTGCCATTATGTTCTGTGCTCCCTTCCCTTTGCATCCACCTTTGCTCAGCCTGTGTTTCATATGCCTCAGCTTTCCAGAGGCTGATAACCTCCCAAGGGGTTCACCCTCATGCCAGTCCCACTGCATTTCTCTCTATGAGATCTTAAGGAGTGCCAAAGGATTTTCCATTGATGGACAGTCTTGTGCAGATTCAGATAGGGAGTAATTGGGGGGTGGGAGAGAAATCCTCAGGGAATAGTTAAGAATAGTGATCTAGACATATATAAGCTGTTTCCACGTAGGAATTTCAAAAGCCATATCCACTCATCTTTAACTACTGCTTTGTCATTGCATTAGAGCAATCATTCACCGCCTTTATTGACTTGTCTATATGTGAAAAACTGTCTCAGCCTCTGTTGTTGGCCCTCCAGAGGAACTGGTTGGCCACTGGGTGAGCCAGGATGCTGGACTAGATGGTCTGATACCACAAGGCTCTTCTTATGTTCTTATGACCTTCCCCTGTTGCCTGCTGGCTCTGGGATTCAGAGGCTTATTGCCTCTGGACATAGAGGTTCCCCTCAGTCACCGTGCCGAACAGCCACCGATATCCTCCGTGAATCTCTCTAATCCTGTTTTAAAGCTATTTCTTCCTGTGGCCATCACTACATCTTCGGTCAACAAATCCACATTTTAATCACTCTCTGTGCAAAGAAGTGTTTCCTTTTGTCCATCCTGAATCTACTGCCCATCAGCTTAATTGGATGCCCTCAGGTTCTAGCATTTTGGGAGTGAGAGAGAAATGTCTCTTGTCAATTGTCTCCAGCCCAGGCATCATTTTATAAACCTCTATCATGTACCCCCTTAGTCATATCTTTTCTAAACTGAAAAGTCCCAGGTTCTTCAGCCACCTGACATCTGCCTGAGACCCTGAAGACCTGCTGCCAGACAGAAGAGACAATGCTGACCTTGGTAGACCAATATTCTGACACAATAGAAAGCAGCTTTGTGCATGTGACGTGTATATGTAATGCTGAATTTCTGCAATGCCTTCTGTAGGAAAATTGATCTGACACCTTCCCTGTTGGTTTTTCATCGGCTTCTGAAAATGACCCTTCCCCCAAAGATTCTTCAATTTGTGCTTAAGAGTTTTCTCTACTGAGCCTGACTAGTGTTTTGATGCTGGTGACTGCTTGTCATATGTTTTATTATAAAACATAAGAAGAGTCCTGCTGGATCACACCAGTGGGTCTATCTAATCCAGCATCCTGTCTGACATAAAGGCCAACCAGTTTCTCTGGAGGGCCAACAGTAGGGCATAGAGGCCAAGGCCTTCCCCTGATGTTGCCTCCTGGCTCTGGGATTCAGAGGATAAGTGCTTCTGAATGTGGAGGTCCCCTCAGTCACCATGGCTAATAGCCATTGATAGACTTATGTTTATGTTTTTGTTGCTGGAGGAAGGGTGGAAAAGAGGAAAAAATACATGAGATATCCATTTACAGATCTCCTACCATCCTGTGTAGTTTGGCCCAACTGAACTATGTCTTCAGTTCGACTCCTGAAAATCCAGTTTCCCAGATATCAAAAGCATTGTGAAACACTGGCAGACATAAAGAATACATCTTGTCCCCTTTGGCAACACAGAAAGGAAGGGAAGAAAGAAA
>NW_015170894.1:908284-924440 GCF_001447785.1 Gekko japonicus | reverse complement strand
GAGAAATGTAAGCTCAAAAACACAACAGCATCAGTGTGGAAAATTTGCTTTTCATTCATGTACAAAGACATAACCCATCCTTTGCTTTAGTCTTTGCTGAGCAAAAGAAAACAGTACTATTGTGGGGTGGGGGAAGGCAACCTCTAATAGATACATGGTAGTGGAAAGTGCCATCAAGTCACAAACAATTTATGGTGACCCCACAGGGTTTTCAAAATGGTTTGCCATTGTCTGGCTCTGCATAACAACCCTTGTCTTCCTTGGTCTCCCATCCAAGTGGTAACTAGGGACAACCCTGCTTAGCTTCCAAGATCTGACAAGATCAACCTAGCTTGGGCCATCTAGCACAAGGAATGGGTAAATACATACTAGATACAATTCAAATGCACAATTGTCTAGTGATCCAGTAAACGCCAACTATTTCAGTACTTATGTCCCACTCTAACAACCTGTGGGTACAGGACTTTTTTCTTGGAGCTTCCCTGTCCCAAACAAATTCTCATAAATTTCAAGAGAGCCCAATCCATGTGCACATTACTTTTTGTGTGTTATGAATAGGACCTCCATAAACTGAGTGGGGCTTCTCTACCAGTAGGGTTGCCAGGTCCCCTTGCCATCACGGTGGGGGGGATTTGGGGGGTGTTCTGGGGTTGGATGGGATGTCGCATGCAATGTCCCCAACACAATGACATCACCCAGAATTGATGCCATCATATCAGTGATGTCATGCACAACGTTCTGGTTTTTGGCCAAAACATTATGGTTTTTTGCCTTCAAAACCACAGAGTTTGCCCAAAAACCAGAGAGTCGCTGCACAACGTCATCACGTCGGGAACATTGCATGATGACACCCCTGTTTGGGGATGGGGTTCCCTCACCGGTCCACTGGCTGGTGGTGGATCAAAGCCCCCAAAAGCAGGGGAACCCCCCCTGGGACCTGGGGGCTGGCAACTCTATCTGCCCGAGTTCTATGTGTACTGACACAAAACTGTAAATCAAGTCAACAATGAGAAAATAAGTTAGAGATGCTTCAGAACTCACCAAATAATTTATCTAGGGATGTTACCAAATTTTTGTGACAAGTCTGATTTGAGTTGTAAGCTCATGCTTCTGTTACAGTTTCTTCATGCTCGGGGCGGGGGGGAACTAACTATAATTCCCAACTAAGCTAACAAAATTCATTAGCAATATTGTTGTTAAAAATTTATGCCGGTTTTTGCATCAATTGCATATAAATGGTGCAAAACATATAATATCATAAAAAGGGGGGAAAGCAATTTGCTAAAGAAAATTGCTGGATGAAAATGCTATTCCCAACCATGCATGAAACTTAGAACAAAAGGAAAAAAATAAAATATATCTCCTAGCCATCCTGATTTGGATCTGGCTCTTAATAAAGTCCTTGTTTGAGCCTCAAAATTATGCTTGATTTTGCATTTCCTCCAACTATTTGAAACCAGGAAAGTACCAGTCATCCGGTATCTTTAATCCCTAGGAAACCCTAATTTTTCAGGATTTATATCCCCAAATAGTCTCTAAATATCCATTCTAGATTTCAGTTTGCTTATTTATGCTACTACTCTGCATAGATTTTTATAAATGTGCATACTTAGGATTGCATTATTTATCTTCCAACACCCCAAAAAGGCACAGTGTCATAGAATTTGGAAGGTTCTGTGCAGGCAAGGTTTCCTAGGAATAAATTGATTTGTTTTGCTCACCTTCTCTCAATTATTATTGTTGTTGTGGTGGTGGTTGTATTTTTTTTTTTCTGGAAAGAGCTGGCTGACAAACTCACAATTGGAAAAGACTCCAGGTGGGCCAAAATAAAGATAACATTAATTTCAAACTGTGATTCTCGGCCAGCATGACATCTCTGTCTCCCTCCCTATGCATGGGACTCAGCTCCAGCAATTCAAGTGAAGAGGCATTTTTCAGAGGAAGTTCTTTCAAAGGGCAGCTCTGTTGCATCCTGATTCCATCACAGGAGCTGCCTTTGGTAAATGTCACTCTTGTTATCCTAAAGGAGAGTTTGCATTTGTGAGTCTTTTCATTACACTGGACACAGCTAGGGCTTCCCCCCCACCATATCTTTTTTAGCAATCCTGTGATTATTTTTTTTGTCACTGTAACAAAAATCAGTCAGGACTTGTAATTAAACTCATAAGAATATATATATTTTTTCCATGTGGTGACTATGGTGTATTTTTTCCAAAGGTTGGTGTAATATGCTACAGCAGTAAAGTCAGCTTTTTAAAATTAGATATCGTAATAACTTGTTCACAAAAGTTAATAACTGGTATTTTCCTTTGCTAAGCTTTCTGTAATTGTGATTTATGCATTTAATTCATTCACTTAATATCTATTGGATTAAAAAAAAAACATATAAAACTCGGGACAACTTCACACTGCTGGCTTTGCCCCTCCAAACACTCAAACCAACACAAATTTAGCCAGAGTCATGGCTTCAAGATGTGTGTACTGTTGCCATGCAAGCCTATCAATGTGTTTTTATGGAATATGAACTGTGCAAAGGGACTGTACAACATGGAGACCTGGGAATTCCTGTTGAGACCGCACACCTGAAAGAGGGACACCTTCCTTTAGTGTTGCTGCTACAGTGATAGTCCAGAGTCACCAGCCATCTTACCCGCTGTGAGATGAAGCAGTTCCATAAGCCAGCACCAAGCCTCAGATGCCAGGCCATGGAAAATCATGAGGACAGAGAACTCCAGACGCCATTAGGAGTTTCTTCCAGCACATGTAGGCAACCTCTCTTCCCCCCCCCTTCCAGCTACCTACAAATCTAATCAAGAGACAATAGCCCTAGCCTGATGACTCATTCAGCCTTCCTGATTCAGTCATCCTTCATCCAGGTGCCAGTTCCCAGATCAAGTTTCTAGCTCTGAATATTTGACCACTCCTTAGTCCCCCTCCCCTCTTCCAGCCAGCCAATAGTATGTTCTATGGGACGGACTTACAGGTAGTGTCACAGGGGGATGTGGCCAGCCTAGCCAGCCTCCCCACACCACGTTATAAAAGACTAGCAGTAAAGCCCGTTGTGAAAACAATACAACGGGATCTAGAAAGAGGCTCTGGGGGAGTGCTCTGGCTTTGGGCAAACAGTGTCAATTTGCTGTGGTGACCTCAGCAGGGTATAATGACAGAGTCCACTGTTTTCTCCAGAGGAACTGATCTCTGCTACCTGAAGAGCAGTTGTAATTGTGAGTAATCTGTAGCCCTCACCTGGAGATTGGCAACAATTGTTACCCAGGACAAAATGGCTGGTTTGGAGGGTGGAGTCTATGGCATTCTACCTGTCTGAGGTCCCACCCCTCTGCAAACCCCACCCTCTCCAGGCTCCACCCCTCAAATCCCCAGGAATTTGTCAGCATGTAGTTGGCAACCCCATCTCCTTCCCAGCTAGCCACCAACCTACCATTATCTGCCCCTTTGACTTCAGCTGACTTCTGCCCTCCCTTCTGCAGAGCAGTTGTAATACTGAGTGCTCTCCAGCCCTCACCTGGAGATTGGCAACAATGGTTCCCTATGTGGGACTGACTGGTTTGGAGGGTGGAGTCTATGGCAGTGTACCTGTCTGAGGTCCCACCCCTCCTCAAACCTCACCCTCTTCAGGCTCCATCCCTCAAGTCTCCAGGAATTTCCCATCTGGAGTTGGCAACCCTATCAGGACTGGCCCCATCTACCCTCCAAAGCAGCCATTTTCTGCAGGGGAACTGATCTCTGTCATCTGGAGATCAATTGTAACAGCGGGAGATCTCCAGGTCCCACCTGGAGATTGGCAACCCGGACGAAAGCCGGAGTGGAAGGCATCTAGGACGGAAGCTTCATCCAGAAAACACTGCAACTGTAACACCACCGCCTTCTCAGTAAGCTTGCCCAAATAGGCCAAGTTGGACACCGGCCGATAGTTGGCCAATTCTGCCCGGTGCAAGGAAGGTTTTTTCAAGGTTGGTGGACCATCGCTTCCTTGAGTATACCCAGGAACTGGGACATGTTGATAATTTCCCTAAGGGCAACTCGCAACCCCTTATGACTTGCTCTAATGAGCCAGGAGGGGCACGGATCAAGGCATCATGTGGTTGGGTGCCCAGAAGCTAGCAATCTGTCAACTTCCTTCAGACTGAGTGGGCCGAAACACTCCAAACACAGAACCGAAGATGTGCAAGGGGGCTCAAATCTGCTTGCCACCTAAACAGGGTCGGGATGGCACATCCAGATAAGCCTTCAGGGCATAGTGGTCCGACCATGGTACTGCTACTGCAGTAATCCGGTCCACTATAATCCCTTCCGCAAAGATCAAATCGAGTGTGTTCCCTGCCTGGTGTGTGGGGGTCGATACACACTGGGAGAGTCCCAGTGCCGCCATGGACGAAACCAGCTCCGTAGCCCGACTGGATACTGCGTTATCGGCATGGACGTTGAAGTCACCCAAGACCAAAAGCCTAGGGTGCTCCAATGCCCAGCCTGATATGGCCTCCAGCAGGGACGGAAGGCTACTGGCTGGTGTGTTAGGCAGTCAGCACACTAGCCAGATTGCCAAACTCTCCTTGGCCCCCAACATCAGGCCGACATACTCCATGCCTGTGATCTCCAGCGGGGGGAGCACCCTGAAAAAGTAAGCCTCCCGAATGAACATCACCACTTCTCCCCCCCGCCCCTTAGTCCGTGATTGGTGTAGGACTGAGAACCCAGGTGGGGCCAGCTGGGAGAGTGCTACAGTCTCACCACCCCGCACCCAGGTCTTGGTCATGCACGCTAGGTCTACTTGTTGTTCCGTGACAAAGTTCTGAAGGACTGCAGTCTTTTTATTAATGGACCTGGCATTGCACAACATTGGGATGGGCCACAGGCTGGAAGGGCACCGAGCCACTTTATTTCTCAGTGTCCTTCCCTTGGTATACTGCCTGGGCCCACCGTGATACTTTCCCTTCCCCACGAGCACCTGAATCTGTTGGCCAGGCATTCTATTTGCTGCCACAGCAGGTCTCCGTCAGAACTTCAGACTGCTAATGGTTAGCTGATGCTAAACCTCGCACGAGCTGGACACAACTAGGTATCACTGATGCTAGATAAGCCAGGGGGACATAACCTTTTCACTTTACCCCACCAATCCATTGTGCTGGCATGTGTGACATACTGCACTTTTTAAGAGGCTTAAAAGTGCTGTACCAACAACTAAATGACTGTGAAGGGTTCATTCACAGAACCAGAAAGACTTGAGTTATAGGCTGCTCCAGGCAATCTGATTCATTGGCATCAGCTGAGCAGAAAAACTCTTGAGAAAGCTGGATGCGGATGAGATTCAGTCAGATTCCTGCCTTAACTGAGAAGGGATGTGTATTGAAACCGTCTGAAAATAGCCCTGCCAGAAAAAGGGTTTAGTGCTGACAGATTTCAACCTTTACTGAACACAGTCTGAATTTAGATTTAGCTGAGAGCAGTGTGAACAGAGACAGAGAACTGGGGGAGGGTTTAGCAAGGAAGTTTGGGTAGTAGAGAAGACTCCCATTCAGGCCAAAGAAAGGGAATAGATCTTCTAGAGAGAGAAGATTCCCTACCCAGTCAAACAGGGAGAGTTACCTCTGAGGAGTACAGAGATCCCTGGTCTGGTGTGATTAGAAACTACCTGTAGAGACCTTAAAAGTCAGTCAAAAACTCAAGAAGAGTATTGGTGTTCCAAGAGAAGGGGTATGGGTACTGGGAAGAGGGTACCAGCCTTCTAGGCTCCAAAAGAGTCAGTATTTACTGAACTAAAGAGTACTAGAATGTTTGAGAAGACACTGGAACAAAAGCCTCTCAATATAATGATCTAAGTAACTGTGAATAAATTAAAACCTCTCATTCGTCTGATATATAAGATCAAGTCTGTGCTTGTACTAGTTTTACCTCAGTAATTTCAATCCCTGATTTCACCTGGCCTTTCCCTTTGATGTTAATTAATTAATTAATTAATTAATTACATTTATACCCCACCCTTTTGTTATTTTTGAATTTTAAAAGTTCCTCAAGTGCCATTTTCAAGGGTTTATGTTAAAGGGTGATCCTATCCCTTCGTTCAGGTTCCTAGGCTGAGCAAGCAGCCAAAAATATATCTGGGACAGCCAAAGTTTCTTCAGGGAGAGAAAATAATGTTACCAAGGCTGCTCAGTCAGTGAGAGGGCAGAAGAACAGAGGGAAAATCTAGCCACTGAGGGAGGGAAGCGGAAGGGATCCATCATAGCATGCCAGCAGACGGGGGACACACATGAAGGTTGTACTTGCCCCTGCTGGAGGAAAAGGGGGGGAGTTGGAATTAACATGATGTCATCACATCTAGATGAGCACCCAGCAGTGGCATGAAGGTAATCACAACATTCTAGAACTTCCCTCCACTTGTATGGTAAATCTCCTGTTGATGGTGGGTTGGGTACCTGAATAAAAATGTTATCTGTTTCTAAACAGAACTTTAAGGAGTTTCAAATACTTTATAGATAGGCATATAGTCATTCTAACAATGAGGGACAGAATTTGCCTAAGGTGCAAGTTGTGTAGCGGGACCAACCAGCCTGGGAGGTGCCACTGGGTAACCAGCAAGGAGCCTGCTCTCTTCTTTCCTCCCTCCATCATCAGGGGCAGGGCAGACCTGGTGCTCTTTCTCCTCACCTCTGCCATGTCTCACCTGACAAAGTGGGCAGGGAGGGCCAGTGGTGGAGAGCAGGAACCATCTTCCCATCTCCATGCGGCCAGGTGGGGACTGAGGAGGGCAGGGGTTGCTGCACCCCACCTCGCCTGGCCACCAGAAGACAAGAAGGGTGGGCACTGTCTTCCTGCCTCCCCAGAGCCCGGCAGAGATGAGGAAGGCAGGTGATGGCTTCTTACCATAGTGGGGGGTGGGCAAAGAGGACAGGAAATATCTTCCTGCCTCCTTGTGGAGTCTAAGGGAGAGACTTAAGGATCCTAGTTTAGGCCCCTCCAAAATTCTTGGGCCAGCCCAGCTGACAATAGCCCTGTAAAATAGATCTGTAGATATGTGTGTTGCATGCAGAATGTTTAATCCTCTGGGGAAACTCTCAAGGAGCAGATTTGAGGGATGTGCCCTGATGACCCCACCAATAATCAGAATAGACAGCACTGGACAACATAGACCAGTGGCTGAAATCAAGTGCCTGCATATGTTACAACAGTACCAATATGCCCATACTGCATTCGGGCAGGGGGCTAATACCTAATGCGTTTACATCCTACCACTCTTTTAAGTGAAAATCAGTACATTCTTCAAATATAAGGGACACTCCTCTGGTACAAGAAAACAGATGAACCTATTGTGGTTGAAGGAAGACTTTTTGCCTTGGAGGAAGGCACCACTATTCGCTTAACAGGCTGATAGCAGATTATCCATTAATGGACACTCCCCTCCTCACTGCAGTCCCCCAACCCCATGTGGTCTTTTATTGGTGACTTCTGGCATCACCATTCACTTCCACCATCAGAAGTCTACTGGGATCTAATCCATCGCAATAATCGATGACACTACACCAATGGTAGAAAAGAGCAAGAATCCAGTAGTGCCTTAAAGACTAACAAAATCTGTGGCAGGGTATGAATGAAGTTTTGTGAGTCACTGCTCACTTCTTCGGATAGAGCTAGAATGTATGAAGTTTTGTGAGTCACTGCTCACTTCTTCGGATAGAGCTAGAATGTGAGTTCATCTTTCCTTATAACTTGGAGACTGGAGTGATTTCAGATGCCGAATGACAATAGCAGGCAAATAACAATAGCAGGTGAATGACCATTAGCAGGCATGATTGGATTAGGTGTGATATGCAGAGGGGTAGTAAGTGTACTACCCCTCTGTATATCACACCTAATCCAATCACACCTACTTTGGTCATTCACCTGCTATTGTCATTCGGCATTTGAAATCCTTCCACTCTCCAAGATACAAGGACAGATATTCTCACATTCTAGCTGTATCTGAAGAAGTGAGAGCTCATACCCTGCCACTAGGGTTGCCAAGTCCATCTTCCACCCCCAGCGGGGGACTTTGGGGGCGTTCCTGGAGGGGGTGGGGCATCTCCAACGTGATGACATCATGTTGGGGATGTCTGCCGCCCCCCCCCCACCCGCCCATTTGCCGGATCTACAGAAACGGCCGTTCTCTGTACTTAAAGTAGCCGGCGTTTCCCCTTTAAGAGCAGCTGCGTTTCCCTTTTAAGAACGAAGCTGGCATTTCCCTGCAAGCTTGCGGAGTGAATGAAACACGGGTTGCACACACTTCAAGGAAGAGAGATGAGTGGCTGTGGGTGTTGGGGGTGGGGCTTCCCCCGCCGGCCATCTGGCCGGCGGCGGGTAGAACCCCCCCCCAAAAAAAACGAGGGACCCCTGGAAAACCGGGGGGGTTGGCAACCCTACCTGC
The DNA here is from genome assembly GCF_001447785.1 of Gekko japonicus. NCBI lineage: Eukaryota > Metazoa > Chordata > Lepidosauria > Squamata > Gekkonidae > Gekko > Gekko japonicus. The sequence continues at coordinate 916,021 of NW_015170894.1, read as the reverse complement.
CACAAGTTTTATTAGTCTTTAAGGTGCTACTGGACTCTTGCTCTTTTCTACTGCTACAGACAGACTAACATGACTACCCGTCTCAAAATACACCAATGGTTCTAATATAATAATAATAATTTGTCCATTGCATCCTTCTGGTGGCAAACTTTGAAACAAACATTGAAATAAACACAGAATAAGACCAGACTGGAATTTCCTTTTCTTTCCATACCCTGTAAGAAAAAAAACCACTGAAATTAATAAGCTTGCATGCTCTGAAGTTGTAAACAATAATTTCTCCTAGCATGATAGAAAGATATCAGGATTATCCACCATGATTAAGTCTTTGACAGGCTGACATTTTTGCAACAAGCATCTTGCCAGAATTTATTAGCACGTTGGGCCTAACATACTTTTCTTTTGCCTGATGGCTGCCCTGGCTCAGCAGTTCCTTCCACAGTGGGATGATGGGAATGTTTTCCACAGTGTCATGCATGGACGTACCCCGAGCAATAATTAGACTAATATTGTAAACCATAAAGGAATAAATGGAATGCAGTAATGTGCAGATATTATTAAATAGAAATAGGAAACTTAAATAATTAATTCTTAAAATCACCCAGAGAAGACTATAGCTTTAGCACGCCTCTTGCACACGGTCATGGAAATTAGATTAACTTGACAAGCCCATCTCAAATGGAATGGGAATTCTTCAGCGCCCGTATTTAATAGACCTTGAATGGGTTATAAAGTATTGTTTTATTACGTTGCCTGCAAAATTTGACTGAAAAGGATTTTACATCAAATGCCCCTACAGAAGAGTCTGTAGATCACATATTTGAAAATTATGTTATAGCAAGATCTCAGAAGCTAAGCAGGGTCAGCCCTGGTTGGTACTTGGATGGGAGACCACCAAGGAAGTCTAGGGTTGCTGTACAAAGACTGGCAATGGCAGATCGCCTCTGAACATCGCTTGCTCTGAAAACCCTACTGGGTTGCCATAAATTTGGCTGCAACTTGGTTGCAAAAGAGAAGAGCTGATTACCAAAAAGATAGCACATATGTGGGTTCCCCTTCTTTCTGTAAGTAGAACTTGCCTGTGGCATGAGCCCATGATGTTCTCTGTTTCCTAAACATCACATCAGCTGCTCATGAAACACAGAACATCACAATATCAAACTATGAGGTACTATATTCTAGATATTTCGGGGGGGGGGGATACTTAGATACCGTAATGCAAGAACGTGTGTTTGTTGCACCAAAATGAAACCAGCCCAGTGGCCCTTTATACAACAAAACCTTATGCTGACATACAAAAACATACTCTGGAATGAATTTTGTTTGTCTATAAAAGGCCACTGGATTTCTGTTTTACCAAGATGCATGCAATTGCTGCTCTTGTAGTATCTGTGCTGGTTCACAGAGGGCATTCAAGGGTTCAGTTTTTGTTAGATGTTTATTTACTTATGTATAGTCCATCTTTCCAACTGAGACTCGAGACAGATTATACAATTTAAAACTGCAGAGTAATATGCATACGATCAATAATCTAATAAAAGTGGAATGCAAAATTGGATAGTTCAACATTCTGTACCAGCAGGAATTTCTGATTTGACTTCAAAGTTGGACCTCTTTTTTGTAAGGTTTGTGGACTGCTCATGAGTATTTCTTTTATCTAGTAATCATTCATTTCATCACTGAGCCCTTCTCTGGGAATTGTTGGACTTTGGGCTAGATACCATCAGTGGATCTCATTCATCTGGAGAAGCAGCATGCATAAAACAAGAATTCCCTTGCACTGTTTTTGGTGAAAACCATGGAAAAAGTGATTAGTAGCCTTATTCGGATAGTAGGCCCCTTGCTGATTCTGGACCCCTGAAATGCCTGTCCTTGCCGTTCGCCATAGCCAGATCTACTGATTTACAGGGAGCAGAGTGTGCAGCAATTTCATTAATCACCCTAGATGGTGAGTAAAGTTCATTGTAAATCTGTCAGTTGCTAAAGGGGAGGGGGCTTCTACTGATGACAATGGTTTATAGCCACTCATTCATGGACTTCATGGAGCAGGACTCTTCGGGATCTCCTTGCTGCTGCTGCTGCTGCTGCTGCTCACTGAGCCTACTCTGAATTTTTTTTTCCCCCTGGGAGCTAGCAGATGCTCAGGAAGAGCATAGGGGGCAAAATGGGATTCAGCAGTGGGAGGGAGGAGTCAGTGGAAACGATTGCTTCCTCTTCAGCAAACGGAAATGTCATTTCAGTGGAGGAACTGCATAGTTGGATGCAGGCCAACATCGTCCCAGATGGGAAAGCGCTGAAGGTTTTCCTCTTGCTATAAGTAAGCCATGTGCACATTTGCATTTTCTCTTTCAGTGTTGCTGCCAGCAAACTTGCTTCCCCCCACCCCGGGGTACAACCTCCTTTATACAGTGACTTTCTCCTCTGTCCATCCTCCAGTATTATGTGACTTTTTTGGGGGGAGGGTCACATCTCCTCCAGCACCAGCATTCTGGAAGTCTCAGTGGACTACAGGGAGAAGGAAGAAAGAACAGTAAAATAAGCAATGAAGAAGAAGAGATTGGATTTATACCCCGCCCTTCACTCAGAATCTCAGAGCAGCTTACAAACTCCTCTCCCTTCCCTCCCCCACGACAGGCACCCTGTGAGGTAGGTGGCGCTGAGAGAGAGCTCTTTTGAGAACTGTCCTTGAGAGAACAGCTCTGACAGAACAATGTCTTGCCCAAGGTCATCCAGCAGCTGCAAGTGGAGGAGTGGGGAATCAAACCTCGTTCTCCCAGATTAGAGTCCGTGCATTTAACCACATTACCAAACTGGCTCTCCTTCTGCTTTTTCTGTTTTAAAAAAGTGCCAATATTCATATATAAGGTTGCACTGACTGCCACCAATTCCCCCCCCCTTAGGACTTGGGAGAACCCTCCCCCCCAAAAAAAAACCCCAACAACAACCCAGAACTGGTACTCAGTACCAGTGAGTACCACCAGAAAAAAAAAGTTCTGTATCTTTGCACTTGTGCTCTGTAAGAGCTGTGGCCATATTAGTACATTAGATTTGCTGCTGTTATGCCTTCCATGGTGTAATCCACCTTGAGTCTCAATGAAAAATGACAGACTATAAATAACAAATAAGTCAGTAATAGTAATAATAATGACAAACTGCTCATAAAATCATACCAAAATGTTCAAATTTTGCAAACAGTTCAAAAATTAAATCAAACAAATCAGATAAATCAAGTAATTTTGTTTAAAATAAGCACATCTACAAACTATATGTTGTCGAAGGCTTTCATGGCCGGAGTTCATTAGCTGTTGTAGATTTTCCGGGCTGTGTGGCCGTGGTCTTGGCATTGTATTACTTGACGTTCTGCCACCAGCTGTGACTGGCATCCTCAGTCACATCTATATGCAAAAGAACCGCCTCAGGAAAGCTCCTCTGTTAGCATGTCACAGCCTGGGAAACTCCTACAAGATAATGACTCAGCCCTACCCCACCTTCCTGAGTAGATATAAATTACCTGCCTACCATTTTTCTTCTCACGTTGACACAGAGATTACTCCATCTTTCTGTGTTATATCTCTGAGGATGTCAGTCACAGCTGCTTGCGAAACGTCACGTACTACAATGCCAAGACCATGGCCATACAGCCCGGAAAATCTACAACAACTAATATCTACATACCTTTAGCCACTTGTGGCCATGCTTTGTGAACAGCTAAATCTGCTGACTGGGGCCACACAGAGGCTAAAGAGATTTTTCTGCACATTTTGGGGACTCCATAGGTTTGCAGAAAAAAATCTGATATGTTTTTTAAAATATACAAGGGGATTTAGATCCCCTGAAAAGTAAAACGGTGTTGTCTGCACAAGCACAAAGAATGGACCTCCTCCAGCTGCATGGCAGGCTTCATCAGCACAGGAGGGAAGACTCTGCTGGGTGGAGGGAAGGCTGCTGGCTCACCCAGAACAGTTCCGGGCAAGGCACAGGGGAAAAGGAGACTTTGCCAGCACACCTGGAGCTGCTCATGGTGAGCTTCAGAGAGCGGAGGGGAGGAACTCTGCTGGCTTACCCAGAGGCCCATTCTGCATCTAGTATTTGCTCCACTGTTTTACCAAACCCACACTGGAACAGAAATTCCCCTCCACATTGCATGCTACTTTCACTTTGATTGATTGTCAGATTCTAAGAACATAAGAGAAGCCAATGTTGGATCAGGCCAATGGCCCATCTAGTCCAACACTCTGCTACACAGTGGCCAAAAAATACCAGGTGCCACCAGGAGGTCCACCAGTGAGGCCAGGACACTAGAAGCCCTCCCACTGTTGCCCCAGACTGAGAGTTCCTATCTATATCTTGTGGCTAATAGCCACTGATGGACTTCTGCTCCATATGCTTATCTAATTCCCTCTTGAAGCTGTTCATGCTTGTAGCCACCGCCACCTCCTGTGACAGTGAATTTCATGTGTTAATCACTCTTTGGGTGAAGAAGGACTTCCTTTTATCCGTTCTAACCCGACTGCTCAGCAATTTCATTGAGTGCCCACGAGTTCTTGTATTGTGAGAAAGGGAGAAAAGTACCTCTTTCTCTACCTGCTCTATCCCATGCATAATCTTATAAACCTCGATCATGTTACCCCTCAGTCGTCGTTTCTCCAAGCTAAAGAGCCCCAAGCGCTTTTTTTTTGTTCATGCTTGTAGCCACCGCCACCTCCTGTGACAGTGAATTTCATGTGTTAATCACTCTTTGGGTGAAGAAGGACTTCCTTTTATCCGTTCTAACCCGACTGCTCAGCAATTTCATTGAGTGCCCACGAGTTCTTGTATTGTGAGAAAGGGAGAAAAGTACCTCTTTCTCTACCTGCTCTATCCCATGCATAATCTTATAAACCTCAATCATGTCACCCTTCAGTCATCGTTTTTCCAAGCTAAAGAGCCCTAAGCACTTTAACCTTTCCTCATAGGGAAAGTGTTCAAACCCTCTTATCATTCTAGTTGCCCTTTTCTGCACTTTTTCTGCACTTTTTTTATGGCAGTGTCCAGACTGCATGCCACTTTCGCTTCATTTGATCTCTCGGCTTTATGGTAGCTGTCTGCATAGATTTATGGCCATTTTATGGCCGTTCATGGGTGACTCTGCAGTCAGTAGCGTTGGCCCAGGGTATGTGAATGCGGTTTTGAGCTGCATCTGCTTCTGTTCCAGTGTGGGTTTGGTAAAACAGTGAAGCAAATGGTAGATGCAGATTGGGCCAGAGCGAGCTGCAGAGGGAATGGAGCACTCCGCTGGCTTGTCCAGCTCAGCTCTGGGCAAGCCCCAGAGAGAGGCAGGGGAAGCCTGGAAGAAGCTATGGAGGGATGGATGCCGACAGCTGCTGAGTGGCAGGTGTGGGACCCTGGAGCCTTGCCAGCCTCAGTGATGGGGGGGGATATGGGATTCCCCTCCCTGCAGTAGTCCTGTTCCCCTCGCTGAGCCATAAACTGTGGGGAATTGGCAGCGATGGAGGCAGGGATTCCCCGTGCAGTTATCATGGGTCCCCACTTAGATATTTCACTCACTGGAATTTCTGTAACTTGGGGTTGGATATTTTACAGACACCGAGCACAAATAACACTGATTGGTTAGACTTCTGCAAAAACTTCAAAAACCAACCATGTTCATTTGAACAAGAAGACTCTATAGGGTGGACTCAGCCAGCTTCTCCACTCAGTCTCATTCAGTTCTTCTCCTTACAGCTGCCCCCATCCCACATGGCTTTTGTCCATGCCTATCTCATGTGGTGGCTCAAGTGGTTAAGACGCTGAACTGCAGGCTGTGGAAGGTCGGTAGTTCAGCAGTTCGAGACCCGGGTGCCGCATGACGGAGTGAGCTCACGTCTCTAGGTCCAGCTCCTGCCAACCTAGCAGTTCGAAAGCAAGAAATTGCAAGTAGATAAATAGGTACCACTTCGGTGGGAAGGTAACAGCGTTCCGTGCACCTTGGTGTTTAGTCATGCTGGCCACATGACCACGGAAACGTCTTCGGACAGCGCTGGCTCTTCGGCTTTGAAATGGAAATGAGCACCACAACCCTAGAGTCGGATTTGACTGGCTTTCGAGCAAGGGAACCTTTACCTTTACTTTTTATCTCATGATTCCCAGCACAGCCTTCCTTAGTGGTCTAAGGTGACCCCCTCCTCCCTTTTTTGCCAGCAGAAAATGCAGTTGGATCAAACACTATATCTCCCTGTAAAATTGAATTTGGTAGAGGTGGAATTCAGGGCTATAACATTTTGGGTGAACTGAGCAGGGAGACGCAAGCACTGGAGAAAAATGTAGCTCTAACCCACATGGGAGCCAGGGAAATAAGTAACAAGGAGTTGGTTGACGACAGGGATGGCACTGATTAATGAAACAAGTTTAGAAAGCAAACTGTCAAGAAAGATGGAAAGCGACTGAAATTTGCCTAATGAAGCAGTAGATTTTCCAAAGACTGAGAAAGTTAGACCCAAAAGGGATGCAAAACCTTTTGTAGTCCCCTGCCATTCCCCCTCGCTTTTTTCATTAGGTTGACATTTTTGAGACCAGTAAATATTGTGTTATATATCTCTGTCTCATTGTCTTCTGTCACCTAAGTAACACCTCTTTTACTGCTGCCAAAATGGCTACTCTGCTGCTGGGTCAGACCAATTATTTCTTAAATGGTTTGTATTCACCTACACTTCAAAATGTGTGGCTTTGAGAAACAAAATAACAGCACCTCATTCTCCGTCTGTTCCCAAGATCCATTATGCTACCAACACATCCGTCTGCTCAATTAAAGACCCAATGACTACAAAGCAACTGTATATCATTTGTATTACCTTTCCACGACAGACACTTTATTCGCAAATATCTGACTCCAAAAGGTCCTTTTCTGCTTAGCTAGGTACTTTATCCCAGCTTGCATTTAAATTTCTTCTAAAGTCAACAATATGCTTGAAGCAGGGATTTCCATCCCTTGCATATTATATTTTTATATATATATTCCAAAGCCATTTATTTATTTATTTACCAGGAGAGTGCTTTCTTTCTCCTTGTTTTTTACAGCCCCTTCATTCAACCTTATTTGTCAGGTGCCTTCTTCCTAATGTCACGAGGGCCCTTGAAATATGAGTTCTTGAGAGTGTTTAAGTATCTTTCCACTGGTCCTTTCTTGGATTCAGCATATTTTATAAGGATGAAATGTTACCCAATATACTGAAGAAATATAGTGTAATGTAGGCAAAAGATCCTACAAGCACTTTGAAGGAAAGCTTTCATTTAAGGAGGACAAATATTATATCCAGTTTTGAGTCTAGACTAGATGGCCTACGCAAACTCTATTAATTCAAGATATTTCTAATTTCAGATGGTTTTGGTGTCTTCACAATATGCCTTTGGTTTTGTGTGGTTTGGGGGAGGAAATTCAAATTATCACCAAGCAATATATAAACTACCTGACCTGGATAGCCTAGGTTAGCTGGATCTCATCAGATCTTGGAAGTCAAGCAGGGTTGGCCCTGGCTAGAATTTGGATGGGAGACTATGATGGACCCCTGCTTCTTCTTCCAGAGCAAGCTAATCTATGCAGCAGCCAAATCGCTCGCTCACAACTTTAATACCAGTAGCTCACAAAGTAGAATTTTTGCTCACAAGACTCCACAGCTTAGAGGGAACATTGGACTGGGAGCATACCGGGGAGGAGGCGCAAGGGAGCGTTCGCACTGTTGGCCTGCCCCTGGCGGAGGC
>NW_015170894.1:902170-907315 GCF_001447785.1 Gekko japonicus | reverse complement strand
ATGCTAATGAGTTATACTAATGAGCTCCGGCAGCTCTTTTTCTACAACAAGACCCCTGCTGACAAGACTTTTTAAAACTCTCCTCAGCTGGCACTAAAGGGGGTGAGAGAGAAGGGGGTGCACGCAGGCAACAGCCTGTCAATTAAACTCCGCTTCACAGTGAGGCATTAACCCCTAATCTCCCAATCTCCCAGTGCTCTGAATCTGAAGCACTAAGCATCCTGCTTTTGGAGGTCAGTTCGTCACAGAGACCTCCAAAAATTCTGGGGTTGTGATGTGGGGGCAGGCAGTGGAAAACCACCTCTGAATGTTTAAGAACATAAGAGCATAAGAGACACCAATGTTGGATCAGGCCAAAGGCCCATCTAGTCCAACACTCTGTCACACAGTGGCCAAAAATACCAGGTGCCATCAGGAGGTCCACCAGTGGGGCCAGGACATTAGAAGCCCTCCCACTGTTGGCCCCCCCAAGCACCAAGAAGACAGAGCATCTTTTCTTGCCTTGAAAACCCCATGGGGCCACCATAAGTTAACTGTGGCTTGACAACACGTTCCACCACCAAGGGATAAACTGCTCTCACCATTTCCACTGCAAAAATAAATAAATAAAATCCCTGAAATTTCCAAAACACGTCCATTTTTGTTTGAACAGAGTATTAAGTGCTATTGAAATCATCTGCTCTTTATTCCACACTAAAAATGTACTGGATGGAATTATTCTCAAGAATGGATCATGGCTCAAGCATAAATTTGTTTCTACTGTAACCCAGGCGTGTGATCAGGCAGGCTGCCTGATCCCATGTCATCCCTTCTCCTTACCAGATTTAACATGTGTCCTGACAACAACATCTGTCTTCAGTTTCTCAGTCATTACTCCCCCCCCCCCATCCTCACCCCTGACTTTCCCAACACCGGAGAAAGTCTGGTGCTTATGGATCAAATTGTTTTCACAGTGCATTTCCAGCCACCTGATCTCTCCGTTGCACACTCAAGCTGTCTAGGAGGCCTGCGGCTTCTGCTCCAGCCACCATTTTTTCACAGTTAGCAATATGCACATAACGACATATCCATCCCAGGCAAACAAGCAGTTCTGCGCATGCCCAAATTAGACTTTTTTAAAAAGAAGCTACCTGTCTGCCTGCTCCATGTTGACCATGGATGAGGCAGGATTAGGGTGGCATGTCTGGTCAAAACTCTCCAGAAAAAAATAGTTCTGGAAAAATTAGAGGTGTGGCCACACTGCGTCAAGCCTGTCGTCTAACCACAGCCCAGGTGTTGAAACTAAAGGCAAGGTCAAGGTTTAGGACCTCCTTTCCTAAAGCCCTGCCATTCTATTCATAAGAACATAAGAGATGCCAATGTTGGATCAGGCCAAAGGTCCATCCAGTCCAACACTCTGTATCACACAGTGTCCAGAATACCAGTGCCATCAGGAGGTCCACCAGTGGGGCCAGGACATTAGAAGCCCTCCCACTGTTGACCCCCCAAGCACCAAGATGACAGAGCATCACTTGCCCCAGAGTCCCTATCTATACCTTGTGGTTAATAGCCACTGATGAACCTCTGCTCCATATGCTTATCTAATTCCCCTTTGAAGCCGTCCATGCTTGTAGCTGCCACCACTTCCTGTGGCAGTGAATTCCAAGTGTTAATCACTCTTTGGGTGAAGAAGTACTTCACACATGTAAATAAGTAAAACAACTGTATGTATGGCAAAAGAGGGAAATACAATTTGCACCATTGGTTATGGTCCCAAACTATGGTCCAGAGTCTGAAGATGAGTGATGGCCTATTAAGTCAAGGCCTTACTTATGGTTTGTTAAGAGTGCAGCTCCCTGCTTATGTCCTGGGTTTTGAAAGTACTGCCCCTTGGGAAAATCTGGTCCTGTAGCCAATGTTCCAGTCTCCCAGAAGCACAGTCTTCTTCTGGCCCAGCCTCAGTTCCTCAGAAGCAGGCCTAAAATTTAAGCAAAGTTCTAAAGGCCACCCTCCTTGCCAAGAAACGATTTCAACCAGCAGAGGCTATGAGGGCCCACAACAGAAGAAATCTGATTCAAAAGCAATGGTCCTCCTCAAGAAGGGATTTCGGTGAAGAGAGGCTAGGAGGGAGGGCCCCCACCAGACAAAAACCAGCTCAGCCACCATCAACAGTTCAGCAACAAAGTCCTGAATGAGACAGTTCAATGAAACTTGCTTTCTGCATTTAGTTTCAGTGGAGATACATGTAAGGTTCTGCATTTAGGTAGGTTCTGCATTTAGCTTACTACCTTGCTGGATGAGGGGAATGCTGTAGACATAGTTTATGTTGATTTCAATAAGGTTTTTGATAAGGTTCCACATAATATTCTTGTTGACAAGTTGGTAAAATGTGGTTTGGATCCTATTAATGTTAGATGTATCTGTAACTGGTTGACAGTTTGCACCCAAAGAGTGCTTGTTAATAGTTCCTCATCCTCTTGGGGAGGAATGACAAGTGGAGTGCCTCAGGGATCTGTCCTGGGACCTGTTTTGTTCAACATCTTTATAAATGACTTGGCTGAAGGAATAGAAGGAATGCTTATTTAATTTGCAGATGATACTAAATTGGGAGGGGTAGCAAATACAGTCAGGATGCAGGATGATCTTGACAGGCTGGAAAACTGGGCTAAAACAAATAAAATGAATTTCAGTGGAGATAAATGTAAAGTTCTGCATTTAGGTAGGGAAAATCAAATGTATAATTATAGGATGGGTATGTGTGAAAAAGATCTAGGGGTCTTAGTAGACCATACACTGAACATGAGTCAGCAGTGTGATGTGGTAGCTAAAAAGGCAAATGTGATTTTGGGCTGTATCAACAGATGTATAGTGTCCAGATCATGTGAGGTGATGGTTTCGCTTTACTCTGCTCTGGTTAGATCTCACGTAGTATGTTGTGTTCAGTTTTGGGCACCACAATTTAAGAGGGATATAGACAAGCTGGAATGTGTCCAGAGGGGGGCAACAAAGATGGTGAGGGTTCTGGAGACCAAGTCCTATGAGGAAAGGCTGAAGGAGATGGGTATGTTTAGCCTGGAGAGGAGACGACTGAGAAGTGATATGATAACCATCTTCAAGTACTTGAAGGGTTTTCATATAGATGATGATGTGGAGTTGTTTTCTGTTGCTCCAGAAGGTTGGACCAGAACCAAATAGGTTGAAATAGTGAAATAGCTAAACATTAGGATGAACTTTCTGACAGTTAGAGTGATTCCTCAGTGGAACAGACTTCCTCAGAAGGTGGTGGTCTTTCCTTCTTTAGAGCTTTTTAAGCAGAGGCTAGATAGCCATCTGACAGCAGTGCTGATTCTTTGAACTTTTATGTAGAACAAGAACCGGGGATCATGGTGTATAGAATGCAAATAACATTAATAAGTTAGTACAGTCATTATTTTTGCACAGTGGGATTTTTTTCCCTTTTGTTAATTGAATTCTGTGAACATAGGCAGATCATGAGATGGAGGGCAGGAAGGGTTGCCTCAGTGCTTAGTTCTTGTGGCCCTTTCTTACATGCCCAGGGAAATGCTGATCACCACTTTGGGGTTAGGAAGCAATTTTCTCCAGGCCAGTCTGGCCAGGGATGCTGGAGGGGTTTTTTTTGCCATCTTTTGGACATTGGAGCGGGGGTCACTGGTTGTATGGGGGGGGGAGGTAGTGTGAATTTCCTGCATTGTACAGGGGATTGGACTAGATGACCCTGGAGGTCTCTTCCAGCTCTATGTTTTTATGATTCTTTGTAGATGCTGCCTATTACTTCCTTACCCAAGGCCTTTCAGCAGTAAAGCAATCATTTTCAGCAAACACGGGAGCTTCAAAAATGGGCCAGGCTTCATACTCCATAGCCTACAGTAAACAAACTCAGTACATCCACTCCTCCCAATATGTAAATTAAGTAGTTGCACTGCTCCACCCAAAAGTCTATATTCACAAAGCTCCACACTATTCTAAGATGGTTTATTTTTTATTTTATTTATTTAACTTTCGACTTTATATCCCGCTCGAACCCCCTTTTTCAGGGGGTCTCTGAGCGGCTTACAGGCAGGTGCTAATCACAATTTTCCCCTAACTAGGGCCACACATTTCTATACGGGGGTGGGACTACCTACCGGCACCCCTGTGGTGGTTGGTGTTGTTCTTGACTCGGCTCTTCAGGTCTTTTCTTCGGCAGTCTCCGGCGGGATGCTCACTTTGGCGCTCGGGCGGGTTGGCTTTGGGGCGCGCGACTCACGCCTTCTTCCGGCCCCAGCAACATCCTTTCCGGCTTGTCTGTCTGTCTGTCTTTCTTTCTTTCTTTCTTTCTTTCTTTCTTTCTTTCTTTCTTTCTTTCTTTCTTTCTTTCTTTCTTTCTTTCTTTCTTTCTTTCTTGATTAATTAAGAAACACTTGCTGTGTATATGTTTCTGTTTGCCTGATTTTAAAAGTGTGCCATCTAGCTAGAAAGTATTAAAAGGGTGTGTAAAAGGGTTAAGGGACCAGAACATTTTTCCTTTAAGAAAAGGCAAAAGAATATGGAGATGTATAGTTTTTGTTTAAAAAGAGAGGACTGAATTTTATGTAGTCAGGAAATGGTGTAGAAGAAAACAAATAATAACAGATAAACACTGTCAGGCTGAACTCTCCCTAGAAGCTAAAATGACTAAACTGAAGCTATTATACTTTGGTCACATTCTGAGAACACAGGAAGAGTCACTGGAAAAGACAGTCATGCTAGGAAAGGTTGAAGACAGCAGGAAAAGAGGAAGACCAAATATGAGACGGATTGACTCAGTAAAGGAAGCCTTGGCCCTCAGTTTGCAAGGCCTGAGCAAGGCTGTTAAGTATAGGATGTGTTGGATAGGGGTCATTTCATAGAAAAAGAGGTGCAGGAGCTCATTAGCATAACTCATTTGCATATGCCACACCCCCTGACATCACAGGAAGTGTGTCAGAAGGCAACACCCACCACTCAGGCTCCACTGGACTGTTTTGGATTGCTAGCTATTGAGGTGGGGGAGACATGCAGATCTGTCCTCGCAGAGGAGGGAGAGCTTGTACCTGAATATAACTTGGTCTTAAAGGTGCCACTGGACTGTTTTGGATTGCTAGCTATAGGGGGGGGGGGGGAGAATGTGAAGATCTGCCCTCCCAG
>NW_015170894.1:883295-902155 GCF_001447785.1 Gekko japonicus | reverse complement strand
GCGTGAGGTGGCGCGGGGGCGGGCTCTGCAACTTACCTGGCTGCTTCTTGCTCCTCGTGGCCCGACTGAGGGCTACTGGGAGCAGGGGGTGGAGCTCGTTGCATGTGCCCGCCCCCTGAGCTCCTTACTGCTGGAGCTCTGCTCCTGTGCGCTCCTGCAGGAAATGACCCCTGGTTGGAAGGCATTAATTCATAGGGTCACAATGACCCTAAGTGACTTGATGGCACTTCACACACACACACACACACAAACTCAGTGTATATGTTTTGGGTAGCATCTTCTTAGCCATTGTAGAATCTTAGGCTGAGTTCAGACCGGCAGTTTGAAGCGCGAGGGAGTCGTGGCAAAAAAGACCCGGAACAACTTGTTCTGGGTATTCCCGGTCACACTGCACCGAGTGATGTGGGAGCCACTGTTCCCTCTAAGCTGAGTTAGTGTGAGCTAGCTCACAGTTTTTTAGCCTCTGGCTCACACACTTTTGTCTTACGGCTGGGGAACGCCGGACAGCTGTGCCTGTGTGAATGGCCCCTTTAATCCGTTTGTGAAACATTTCTGGCACGTGCCTATCTCGGGGCAAACTGCCAGTCTGGACTCGGCCTTAGAAGAAATAGAATCTTTCAGCCAGGCATTTCTTATCAAAGGTACTTGAACACCCAGCGGTTTGGCTCTTGGCCTCCTTACAGGTCGCAGTCATGATGGTCAAACATTTGACAAAATATTTACGCATGTTTGAACATACTGAATGTGGGGGGTGGGGGAGGGAGTTGTAATGCATGCAGAGGTTTTGTCTGTAGAGGGCATGGCCAACTCTGAAGCCAGCTGGAACTCTGTCCCTGTGCGTTCCTGCCCAAAAATAGCCCTGAGATCTCTGCAAGATGCTGTTTTTAAAAGCTGGCATGACAAAGGTATCCGTTGTAGATAAGGAAGGAGCCCCCTAAGCCCCATATGATCATGGAACAGGGAGCCAATGCATAGCTGAAATCTGGAAGCCCGGGTTTTTACAGGTCTTTGGAATGGTGCTCATTCAAAGAGTTTTGTAGTGATTTTACTGCTTTGACAGATACAAAATTGACATCCCTAAACCAAGTTCCATTCCAAACCTTTGAAATTTTGTACATGGGCAAGTTGTATGGGAGCAGTGGGAAGAGAGTCAAGGAAAAAACAACAACACAATTGTACTGAATCAACCTGGTATAAATAATCCATATTAGTTCCTCAGTCTTAGGTTTAGGGGGAAAGCTTTAGTCTTAGCCACATTGCTACTGCTGATACAATTAATTATTCACACAGAAAATGAACAGGGAGCTAGAAAAGAAGATATTTTAGAACTAATCTTATAGTGGGAAGAAACAATGGAACTGTGCAGACAGATTAAGGCTTAATGTCACAACAGCTTATGGTATGAACAGAACGTGCCCTTGCATGATTCTATTTAACAAGTGACATCCAACAGGGGAGGCAAGAACTATAGGGCGTTTTGACATGAAAAATGTGAATTTGCTATTTGAGTGTTTACTTGAGCTCACAACTAGCAGGAAATGAGGCATGAAATGTATTGTCAAACATACAGTGTTCAAAATATAATGCATTACTTTAAGTTGAGAGCTGCTTTTAGGGAACCTTACAAAGGCGTTTTCATCCAGAGTGAACTATATCTATGGTGAAAGGGGCCAGTGGATTTCTCCCGATCCTTCTATTTCTTCCAACTTCCTTCAGTTATTCCCAGCTACAGTCTTTCACAACTGTAGTAAGAACATAGTAACGGTAGCCCTATTGCGTCATGTCAAGGCATTTTCGTTCAAACGTATTGCTTGCTACTGAGTACCAATGGTCAATTGATGTTTTTAAAGAGCTACTTGAAGATGCTCGCTCAATGGCTTTTGATGGATAGGAGATAGTTTCTTGCATGACAGTAGAGGAGCTGGAGGTTAATACCCACTACATACCCCACATGCTTGTGGAAGTGCTAAAGAGAAATAGTCCACTATAGCCAGAAAAGGAGAAAGAGGTCTGAATTGTGTGGGTTGGCAGATAGGAAAGACATATAGGGGATTTGTTTATTTATTATTAATATTTATAGTCCACCTTCCTTGCTTTTGAATGTTGTTTTAAAGACTAGGATTGCCTTTCTAGGGGCTCATTTAGAGGGGAGGGACAGCAACATAGCTTAAGATGGTTAGATCTCAGAAGCTAAGCAGGATCAATATCTTGATGGGACACCCCCAAGGAAGACTCTGCAGAGGGAGTCAATGGCAAACTGCCTCTGATTCTCACTTGCCTTGAAAGCCCCTTGCTGGGGACGCCATAAATTGGTTGCAATATGATAGAACGTACATATACATAAAAACAGAGCCCTGCGTGGGATTCAAAGTATCAACCAAGCGTGTTGACATGTGTCCTGAACAACATTTATGGTGAAAGGGGCCAGTGGATTTCTCCCAATCCTTCTATTTCTTCCAACTTCCTTCAATTATTCCCAGCTACAGTCTTTGAGGCAAGAGACACCCCCAGAAGTAAATTTGGGACTGCAGTGGGAGGGGGAAGAGAAAAAAAATCATGCTTCCAAAGTGGAAATGCTCCATGTGATCCAAGCCAATGCCCATTCAGCCAAGGCTGGTCCGGATGGATAAGTGGACAAAATCTCAGTAATGCACTCTGGGAATCCCTCCTGCCTTCATAAGAGGGGGCATTCCACACCCTTGAGCCAGTTTGGTGTAGTGGTTAAGAGCACAGACTCTAATCTGGGAGAACCGGGTTTGATTCCCTACTCCTCCACATGCAGCTGCTGGTGTGACATTGGGTCAGTCACAAAATCTCTCAGAGCTTTTCTCTCAAGAGCAGTCCTTGAAAGAGCTCTCTCAGCCCCACCTACCTCACAGGGTGTCTTTTGTGGGGAGGGGAAGGGAAAGGAGATTGTAAGCCGCTCTGAGATGCCAAGTGAAGGGTGGGGTATAAATCCATCCTCCTCTTCCTCCTCCTCCTCCTCCTTTTCTTCTTCTTCTTCTTCTTCTTCTTCTTGATGTACCCCAGTTTCCTGGTAAACAGAGTTACCGGTGTCCTGCCGAGGGCTAGTTTTGCTCAAAAATTACTACACCTACAGCATGGTGAGTGTAAATCAGTCTTTTCCTATGTCTTCTCCCCACTCCCAATCTCCTCAAATTTATTTCTGAGTCTTCAGCTATGTGTATCAAAGAAGAAATGGGCAGATTCTTTGCAGCAAATGCAGCAGAGATATAGTGGCGCAGTCACAGTGAAATTGTAGGAAGGGTTTCAGACTTCAGCCTAGGAAGGGCATTTAAATGAAATTGCAAGTGAACTTTACCAAGCCATATTTCCCATGATTAAACTTGGGAAGGGATGCATTGTCAGACTGGGAAACCAATGACGAAAATTTCATCTTGGTTATTACTTTGATCACCTTCAGCTATTATATAATTCTTTAGCCAAGGAGGAAATCCAAATATCAGACTGCTTCAAATAGCTTCTGAGTTCTAATGTGCGAGTCCAGACTAACAATGAGTCTAGGGATGAAATGGCAAGTATCTATTTTATGAGCCCCCAGGATGTCTCTGCATCTGTTCTAAACTATCTATTATGACTCTTTTTCCCATTTTGTTTTGTCTATAAATAACTACACTAATAGTTAAAGAACAAGCACCATAAGAGATGAAATATATATATAAAAATAAGTAATTTTCTTCCTAGAGCCTCTTCCCCCAAGATTAATATTTTGTATATGTTACAAAAATGTCAATCAGGATTTTGTTCCCCCCATTTCACTCCTTATTTGTCAGGAGGCCTGAATTACAAGGGGCTCTAGCAGTGGCCACCAGCTCTCCAGACAGAGCCATACAAAAAAAAAATCCTTCGACTTCTTACGTTCAAATCAAAGCTACAATTGCAGCAACCTTCATTTTCAGCCAGCTTGTATTATTTCAGCTGGCAAAGCCTGCACTGAAATTAATAATAGCTTTCCCATCTGCAAATAAAAGTATGGCACTTTAAATTTTTGGCAGCAAACTGGCATTTTGTCATTTAATCATTTCACATCATTACACTGCAATATGCAATGTAATGATATGACACTCCTAGATGACAAACACTGGGTACCTCCTGTACTGGAAGGAATAATGTAATAGGAAGGAAATTATATACTTAAGGCTGCCAGAGTTTCACTCCCACAAGTTAGTATTAAGATATGGCACGGAGAGTGGCAAGGAGAGAAAAAGGAGATTCTCACCTACAGATGCCCTAGATCACCCCTGCCATGATTGTGGCATTCAGAAGGGAGCATAAGGATCCAAGCCTACTTGATTGTTCAAGACAGCTGCCCAGAGCAGCACAACCCAATGGAGCACCTGACATGACTGCTTCCCTGGATGTCATGGTTATATGTCTGATTGGGACAACTGGTCTCCAGTTCAAAGGGCCAAGGTTGTAGGTAGGTGGATGGATGGACATAGAAAGTTTGTCCTGCCCTGTATCCTAAGAACTGTAGCATTCCTCATCAACCTAATGACCAGCTCTGTGCACAGACTTTACAGTGTATGTATGCACTGCATGCAGCTTGTTGCCAGTATCCCAGTTCTCCCCATCTACATTGTTGTCTGAAAATGGCTCCAATATGTGTGTGTCCTCGTTTGAAGCAAAAAAAAATCCAAAAACACGTCTGAACAATACAGATCCCGAGACAATACAATCCTGGTTACCTCAGAGCTAAAAAGGCTCTTCAGTATCCAAACAAATGAGCAGGCAAAAAGAGGAATCCTAAACAGATCCTAAGGCTTAGAAGAGTTTAAGTCTACTTAGGATTGAACCGGTGACAACCAATGCTCCCTCTAAGCTGTAGAGTCTTGAGAGTAAAAATTCTACTTTGTGAGTTACTGGCACTTAAATTGTGAGTGAGCGATTTGGCTACTGAATAAATTAGTTTGCTCTGGAGCCATCCTTCCTGAGCTAAGACAAAAATGTGTGAGCCGGAGGCTAAAAAACTGTGAGCTAGCTCACACTATGGCCGATTTCCCACAAGCGCTGCTCCGCGCTCGCTCTTCCCTTTTGCCCCGATGGTACATGTCAGTTTCACACAAGCTGCTGCATGGCCGCATTTTTCCCTGCAGCTTCATGCGATTTTCCCCGCCTCTACTCAATCCTCAAAAAATAGGATTGAATAGACACGGGAGAAATCACGCGGCGCTGCGGGGCAAAATGCGGCCGCACAGAAGCTTGTGTGAAATTGACATGTACCATCGGGGCAAAAGGGAAGAGCGAGCGTGGAGCAGCGCTTGTGGGAAATCGGTCTATCTCAGCTTAGAGGGAACACTGGTGGCAACCATGTTCCTTATTACTTGGCAGCAGTGCTTACTGTATCCCAGGTCAAAGTTGACTTGAGCCCCCAAATAAGAAATTAAACTCTTTGGAAGAAGATTTCTGGTGCAAAAGTTATCTTTATAATGTGTGAAGCTTTGAGGAACATCAAGAGACTACAACTGTGAAAGGAATTGCTTTTTAAATATTGATTTATCTGATCTTGATGTATTATTCAAATATGATTGAGTGATTATGCAGTTTGTCAAATCCATATTACAAAGAAATACAGAGATAAGTGGGAAATGCAGATATCTTTATGTTAGTCTTCACTGTAAACAGTATCTTCTTCAGTGTCAATGAAATCAGTAGAAAATTCTGGAATCTTCCCAAGAGTTTTATCAAACAGAAAAGTGCAGGTGGCAAGATATTTGTGTACCATGAAAGGTTATCCCAGATCTAAGCTGACTTTTCTATTCACAAAAGTACTGCTCTGTTAAATTTCCACTGTTCAAACAATTTCTTTTGTTCAGCAGTTGGACTGCTGTTACCAACAGCACAATTGTAGAAAGAACCCTTAAAAACAAATGTCTGAAGTGACAAAGAATTTCTGGCTGCCAGTGTAATATCAATGAGTCCAACAGAGAGAAAAGAGGAAGGCATCGACCACCTGTTAATCGCTTCTTTATTATATCGAGGGGGGGGACAGAGCTCTACGCAGGGGGTACAAAAGGTCTCTCAAGAATTTAAAGCAGGGTTTCTCACAAGAGAACTTCACACATGAGGTGGGGTTTTTTTTAAAAAAAATTCCTTGTCAGGAATAGGAATATAAAGGTGGTATTGGGTAGAACAGGATACCACAGCTTTGTTCAATCTGCACTTTTGGAATTTGGAGAACAGGTAGTAGACACCACCACAAAATGATTGTCATGAGATGGCAGGGGCCAATCACAAAAATGTTGGGAAGTTCCAAGCCAGGCATCCTCTTAGGATGGAGTCAGGTGTTTCCAAATGCGTGTTCCCTGCAGACACATAATGGTGCCTCCAGAGCTGTTCTGAATACCTCCTGCTCCAGTGAGATGGAGGAAATCCAAGACTGGCTTTGTGCTTTGGTGAAGAGAAGCTGGGAAGCCACAAAAGAAGGACATGGGAGCTGGGAAATAAATTGGCAGGTGCCATGGCACTCACTTGTGCCATGTTGGGATCACCTTTGGGATAAACACATTTGTGTTTTCTCTCCCACATGATGAATATTCACATGTGTAATAACCAGGGGTCATTTCGTAGAAAAAGAGCTAGGGGAACTCATTAGCATAACTCATTAGCATATGCCACACCCCCTGACATCACTGGAAATGTGTCATAAGGCCACACACCCCGCCCCCAACGGCCCCGGCCGCCGGTGCCGCCTTGCAGCTCCACTGCCGAGCCCCATGAGGGGCCCGGCGGTGGACCTGCAAGGCCGGCGGGAGTGCAAGGAAGCCCTGCGAAGGCCCTCCCTGGCCCCAGGCAGGCAGGGGTGGGGAGAGGCAGGGAGGAAGCAACTTACCCTCCCTCTTCTCCTGCCTCCTCCTGGATGAATGAGGGCCGGAAGCGGGGCGGCCGGAAGCAGGGGGCGGGGCTTCATCATGCGCCCCGCCCCCTGTACCTCACCCGGGGGAACTGCGTTCCCCCGCGTTCCCTCCCCAAATGACCTCTGGTAATAACCTCATGAGATATTAAAAGGTGCTTTTAGAGATATGTGTGAGAATACTCAAAGTGGGAAACAGACCTACATGAGACACTTTTTGGGGGATGGGGGCTTGACTTGACAAGTAAATAAAGAGAGCATACCTGAACAATTTCTCAGTTTCTTCTGTTTGTGATCTGAGAAGCTATTCGTTTCTCAGAATGCTCTTTACTGCAGAATTACATGCAAGAATAATGCTGCCTACTGAAAACTGACACACAATGCACTTTAATACACTTCAGTGGTGTTCAATGAATACAGTGTGAATTAAGTCACTGAACCAACTAGATGTTAATGAGGTGTAGCCCTATAAATGTCTACTAAAATAGCTGCTCCCAAAAATGGTAGCACAGAGGGGTTACAGTAATTTTTATTGCCATAAGTCTCCCAAAAGCCATAATCTGTATTTTAATTAATTTATTGAAATACTATTAACTGCAATTTATTAGCAAGAGATTGGGGGGAGCTGGGTTTAGAAGATGGGGGATTAGGGAACAGAATGGGGAAGGATATATTAACAAAGAAGGCTGAACAACAAAAAACAGGAGGAGGGAAAGGGAGTCCAGAATGGTGCAATATGCCTGCTAGAAGGTTCATTTTGTTCTTTTACTGTAAATTGTGTTGTAATGCAGCTTTAGTTAATGCAATCCTATTACCCGCCACAAATAATCATGTGGAATCTAATTGAGAACCTCTGATTAAAAGGAAGAACACATTTCCATTCTCGCTTATGATGGGGTTGCACATAAAGGATGACATTGCATAGAAGACACTAATGATGAGTCCGAAACTATTTTTATCTATATTATTTGGGTGTGCTCAGACACCGTATAATAGATACCATGGTGGAAAAGTAGCCATTCTGATTCCAGATGCTTTTGGATTACATAGGCTGCAGTCACATACAGTAAATAATCCACTTTCAGTGCACTTTCCAACTGAGTTTTGCCAGATCACACAGTAAAATCCAGTTGGAAAGTGCATTGAAAGTGGATTATTTAGTGTGTGTGACCGCAGCCTAAGGATGCCAGCTTCCAGGAGGGACCTGCGGATATGCTGGAATTATAGCTCATCTCTAGACTACAAAGATCAGTTTCCCTGGGGGAAATGGATGCTTTGGAGAATGGGTTCTATGCCATTGTACCCCACTGAGGTCAGTGTCCTCCCAAGGCTCCACCCCCAAATCTCCAAGTTTTTTCCACCCCAGAGCTGACAGCCCTACTCCCAATCCTCTGCCAGTGGCTGGGAGGACCTTGCAACCCTAGGATTTCTATAGTCATTGAATTTTCTGAAAAATTCTTTGTCTGAATGTTCTTTGCTTTGCTGTCCCAGAGCTGTTTTCTAGCTAATTCAAAGCCAACTCTTGCTCTACGTCCTGGTGTATCCCACTCGTTAATGCTTGGCCCATTTGAATGGTGGAGTACGTGAGCCATGTGGAAGGCTTGTATCTGTCACTTTATGGAGCGACTGGTACGTCAGCTGATATTTTTGTGGTAAGGAGCAGGAATAGTTTCCACGATGGATTGTGCATCCTTAACCTATAATCAAATGCCCATTTAAACTTGAAGCGGGCGGGTTTTTAGAAAGTCATGCCAGTTCAGAACCAGGTTCTCAGTCCTAGATTTGGAGCATTCATAATAATTAAGTACCGTCAAGTTACAACTGACTCATGGTGACCCTTTATGGGATTTTCAAAGCAAAAGGTAAGCAGAGGTGGTTTGCCATTGCCTTCCTCTGCATAGGAACCCTAGCCTTCCTTTGTGGTGTCCCATCCAAGTACTAACCATGATTGATTTTTCTTAGCTTCGTGGGCTAGTCTGGAGTATTCAGGCTGCTTTTGGATCATTAGCATCCCAGAAATCCATGCCCAGAGTACAACCTATGCTGCCGTGTTAACATTGCACATGTAGATGCTGCCCATGTGGAATCCCACACAGCTAAGGTTCTTGAAACTTTCAGTTACATTTAAAATCAGGCCCCCATATCTCTGCAAAGAGGTTGTGAATAGAATAGAATAGAAATCGAGGGCTCAAAGTACTTTCCCTAGTAAGTGCGTGCCCTTTATTAATAGTAACAGTACTAACTCTAATACTACTGGTAAATTAATATTAGAAAATATATTAAAGGAAAGTGGAATCAATGTGGAGGAAATACATTCAGAGGTAGCATTTATATCTCATCTACAGTCATTAGGAACAGAGACTCTTTTGTATGATGATAACCACTAAAACTGTTAAGCTAGTTCCTTTATTTAAAATGTAATGTATCTCCATATCTATCATCATCATCATCATCATTGGAAAATTATATTGAATTACACTGAAATCAGCAAGTAGGAAAAAATAGTGGAAACATTGGAGATGGGTGGAGCCATTGTTCTTTCTAGGCCAGTTGGCATAGTTACAAATTAATTTCTACAAGAGGAGACGTACAATGACTGCTAGGTTAAGGTAAGCCTCATTTTCTCCCCCTCAATTTTCACTCTGGCTTGCTTCCTTCCTTAGCCCATATCTGCTGACTCCAGATCATCTCTGCTGAATCTGGTTCTTCCCCTTCCCCTTCCCTGTTTCTTTGTCCTGATGTTTGCTGGCTGCCTCATTTCCATGTGCCATCTTGGGTAGCAACCCATAGGATGGGCCTGTGGCTCTGTGGTACACTATCTTCTTTGTGTAGGGTTCCCAGCCCACAGGTCCCAGTGGGTGGTTGGCCAGCAGGAGAAACCCCATCTCCAAACAGGGACATTGCAATGATGTCACCCAGAAGTGACGTCGTCCCATCGCCGACATCAGCGTTGGGCAAACACTGTGGTTTTGAAGTCAAAAGGACCCAGGAGCCCCCTGCCAGCTGCCCCCCTGGCAACCCTAGCTTTGCATTCAGAAGGTTCCATGTGCAATTTCTGTGGTCTCCAGTTAAAATAAGTGGTAGGTGATGTGAAAGATCTCTGTTTTTCTCTTAGTCTCTGGAGAGATCCTGCTAGTTAGAGTAGGCAGTACTGACCTGGTATATCAATGACTGCACTGGGACAGTTAATCACAGAACCAACCAGAGGGGTAGTGATCTTGAACTTGGTTCTGAGCGGGTGTCAAAACTGGGTGAGAGACGCAGAGATTGTTACACCAGTGGGAACAGTAACCACAATGCTATTAAGTTCAGCATTCAGGTCAATGGAAAGTTACCCCTAAAGTCCAAAACAGTAACCAAAGAGGGAGCTTTACAAAAATGGGGCGAATAGTAAAAAGGAAACTGAAGGCAAAACCCAAGAGAGTCAAGTCCCTAGAGGATGCTTGGAAGCTATTTAAAACCACACTAATTGAAGCCCAAATAGAATGCATCCCCCAGGTTAGGAAAGGCACTGCCAAGTCTAAACGAAGGCCTGCATGGTTAACAACGCAAGTCAAGGAAGCTATAAAAAGTAAAGAGGCTTCTTTTAAAACTGGAAGGAGAGTCTGCAGGCTCTGGCAAAAGAAATGTAAGTCAAGCATTAGGCATGCAAAAAGAGAGTTTGAAGAGTAGATTGGTAAAAGCATCAAGACAAACAATAAACATTTTAAAATATATATCTGGAGCAGGAAACCAGCCAGAGAAGCAGTGAGGCCTTTGGATGACAAAGGAATTAAAGGATTGCTAAAGGAAGATAGAGAGATGCCAGAGAAGTTCAATTACTTTTTTGCTTCTGTGTTCACTGTGGAAAGTGTGGGACATGTACCCATGCCACAGCCCCTATTTTCAGGAAGGGAGTCTGAAGAACTCAGCCAAATTGAGGTGACCAAAGATGAAGTTCTAGACCTACTGGGGAAATTAAAAACTGATAAGTCTCCAGGTCCTGATGGCATACACCGAGAGTTCTTAAGGAACTCAGATGTGAAATAGTTGATCTACTAACCTGTATATGTAACCTATCACTAAATTCAGCCACTGTACCAGAAGACTGGAGAATAGCAAATGTGACACCAGAGGGGAAACAGAAAATTACAAGCCAGTTAGCCTAACGTCTGTCCCGAGGAACTTAGTAGAAACTGTAATCAAAGATAGAATTGTTAGGCAGATAGAGGAACAAAGCCTGCTGAAGGAAAATCAGCATGGCTTCTGCAAAGGGCAGTCCTGGCTCACCAACCTAACCTTTTGGAGTTCTTTGAGAAAGTGAACAAGTGTGTAGACAATGGTGTCCTGGTAAACATTATATACCTGGCTTTTGACAAGGTATCTCACCAAAGAATCCTGAATTAATTTAGCAGTCTTGGGAAAAGAGGATGGGTTCTCTTATGGATTAAAAACCAGATAAATGACAGGAAGCAAAGAGTAGGAATCAATGGACCCTTCTCGCAATGGAGGGGAGTAAGCAAGGGGGTCCCACAAGGCTCTGTACTGAGACCGGTACTATTTAATTTATTCATAAATGATCTGGAACTAGGACTGAGTAGTGTAATGGCCAAGTTTGCAGATGACAAAAAATTATTTAGGATGGTGAAAAGCAAGGCTGACTTTGAAGAGCTCCGAGAGGAGCTCTGCAAACCGGGTGAGTGGGTGGCAATGTGGCAAAAGAAGTTCAATGTTGGTAAGTGTTAAGTGATGCATATTGGGGGGGATCCCAGCATCAATAGGGTCTGAACTTGCTGAGACTGAGAGGGGAAAAGATCTTGGGGTCGTAGAGGATAGCTCAATAAAAGTGTCAACACACTGTGCTGCAGCAGTGAAAAAGGCAAACTCTATGTTGGGGATTATTAGGAAAGGGATTGAGAATAAAATGGCCAATATTGTAATACGTCTATGTAGATCTATGGTGCGACCGCATTTGGAATAATGTGTATAGTTCTGGTCAGGGGTCGTTTCGTAGAAAAAGAGCTAAGGGAACTCATTAGCATAACTCATTAGCAGGGGTGGGGAGAGGCAGGGAGGAAGCAACTTACCCACCCTCTTTTCCTGCCTCCTCCTGGCTGAATGAGGGCCGGAAGCAGGGCGGCCAGAAGCAGGGGGCAGGGCTTCGTCATGTGCCCCGCCCCCCATACCTCACCCGGGGGAACTGCGATCCCCTTTGAAATGACCTCTGGTTCTGGTCATTGTATCTCTGAAAGGACATTGCAGAGCTGGGAAAAGTACAGAGGAAGGCAACCAAGATGATTAGGAGGTTGGAGCACCTTCCCTATGAGGAAAGGCCGAAGAGTCTGGGACTTTTCAGTTTAGAAAAGAGATGACTAAGGGGGGACATGAAAGAGGTTTATAATATTATGCATGGGGTGGAGAGAGTTGACAAAGAGAACATATTTCCCTCTAGTTGGCCACTGTGTGAGCCAGGATGCTGGACTTGATGGGCTATTGGTCTGATCCAGCAGGGCTCTTCTTATGTTCTAATAGTCTGACTCAGTTTAAGGTGTCTTATTGTATTCATTGCATTCTAAACTCTAGTGACTTCTGCGCATGCACAGACATTCCTGTTAAATTTGGTGGTCTTATACCCCTAAATGTTCATTTTTTGTAAAAACAGATTTTTCTGAAAACCTAGAGGTCCCTCCCCCCAGGTTTGCAGTACATTAATGATGAGCATTTACCAGTCTATTTTCATGGGGGCCAGATCTTGGTTGGCAGTAGGGTTGATCTCCCTATTACAGTTGGTCTTCAGATGACCCAAATCAGTCCACCTGGAGAAAATGGCTGCTTTGGAGGGTGGACTCTATGATTTTGTTGAGATCCCTCCCCTTCCCAAACCTCACTCTCCCTACGCTCCACCCCCCAAAATCCCCAAGTATTCCCAACCCAGAGTTGGCAACCCTAGTTAACAGATATATTCAAATGAGTTCAGTTTAACTATAGCAGCCTTGTTAAACCAGACCAATAGTCAGTGCAGTTCAGTACCAGGTCTGTGGCCAGTCAGATTCAGCTAAGATGCTTACAAAGAGGGCTTGAAAACAGCAACTCCTGGTTTTGCCTCTACTATATGATATCTAGAGGAATACTGCTTCTGAATTTGGTGGTCCTGTGGAGCCATTCTGGCCTAGTATCTCTACAGCAAATTTTGCACACGGAACTGCTAAAGTATTCTCACTCCACTGATTTCAGTCGATAACTTAACCAAGTGCTTGATTCTCCCAGTGCTTAAAAGTGCTTTCCTTTGACCTCTGCATTTTCTTCACTAAAAGTATGCAACAACAGAACACTTCTAGTAGTACTTATTTCCAAAATATTTCAGCCTAGCTTATCCTTATTTCAGTGACGCTTTATTGTTTTCACGTCAAATTGGTCAGCAAATATCCTTTCCTGTTTCCCTGGGAACAAGTCTGTAATTGAGGACTTCAAATGAATGCACCTCTGAAAACATTCCCTTCAAGAAATTCAGTGATGCAGTGTAGTCCTAACTTTGTTTTGTATGTGGGAGGGGGAAGGCCTCTTCAAAACATATGAAAAGATCTAGCAGTCTTATTGCATTGTCCAACACTGTGCTTTATGGCAGTTTTGCCGTCATTTGGCAGAGCTGTAAATCGGTGGATCAGTTAATGTCCTGACCTGGATAGCCCAGGCTAGCCTGATTTCATCAGATCTGAGAAGCTAAGCAGGGTAAGTCCTGGCTAGTATTTGGGTGGGAGACCTCCAAGGAATACCAGGGTCATGATGCAGAGACAGGCAATGGCCAACCACCTCTGAACGCCTCTTGCCGTGAAAACCCTACAGGGTCAACATAAATCAGCTGTGACTTCAGAGCACTTTCCACCACCGAATCAGCAGAAGCCAGTTTGCTATTTTCATATAAAGGGCACAGGAGGAGCTAGGCATGAAATCAATCAAAACGCAATATAGCAAAAATGTGCCACATCTGTTATACAATTATGGCACAGGCTACTCAGCAGAAGTCTCAGCTTGTAGGTTCTGGGAAGGAAGAAAATTTTTGTATCCATTTCCTCAGGAACTTTTCTCTTTATAGCAAAAATGTGCCACATCTGTTATACAATTATGGCACAGGCTACTCAGCAGAAGTCCCAGCTATGTGTTTTGGGCAGTTGAAAATATATGGACAAGCGAATCTATCATTGCTAATGGGCAGTTGCAGTAGTGTTGATTTGCTGGGATGCCCTGAAAGCGACCCTTCACCTGTGCCGATGGAAATGTATTGCAACGTGCCACCATGGGGATGAATGGCACATACAAATAGTGTGGTACATCAGATTTGATGGGATATTTAATCCCTACATGGAGTGGTGAGCTTTTCCGTATGGCATCCCTTTGGAGTGCATTCCAGCCATGCGCCATTAACTTGGTGATGAGCATCGTTCTGATTTTGGATGTTAATTTTCCTGTTTTATGTATGCCCAATTGCTTAAATTTAGTGTCCACAGCATTATTCCATCCTTGCCAGTAACGATCTTGAGCTGATAAAAAGGTCAGAGTCGGAAGATTGTCAGCCGTTAGCAATCTATGTTTGTAGTTAACTATAGCTTTCCAAATCAAGGTTGAAATCTTTGGTAAGTTCAACTCTAGACGTATCACTGAGGAGGCAATGGATGGCAGCAGAGATAGAATTTTGTGAAAAAAGGTTAGTTGAGTTCTTTCCAACTGGTCTATCAGACCTGTGAACTGAATTGGAGAACCATACAGGATACGAGGCAGAATTAAGGCTCGGTATGCTTTCAGAAGGGCCAGGACATATTGCGCTCCTTGAGCATAAAAGAACTTCTTTAGTGCCAATCATGCTAATTCAATTTGCCCTTTAAAATGGTGGACATGCTTAGTCCATGACCGGTTTGACTGAAATATGATGTTAGGCATGAAAAGGACAAGCTAGACAAGTGTTTTTCTAAGACTGTATAGACTAAATTGGCCTCTAGAACAGAAGGTTCTGTAAGTAAATAGGATCTTGTTATGCAGATTATTCATATTAGGTGGGAAAATATTTGAATTCCACATCTTAGTTCAAGTAAGAGAACATATGTCAGTTTTAAGAATTTTCAACAATATCGTTGTCATGTTGAGAAGACCTGTCAGGTTCCATTTCTGTTCTTATTAAGTACGGATGTTGGCTCCTTGTTTTCATGTGCAGAAAATGGCAGATTTTCTGTAGTGGATGTTTTTTCACCAAATGGTATCAAAGTACCAGGGAATCTAGTCCACACTCTCTTCTAAAGATTCCCCAAGATTCAAGAGAATTAGAGCAAGGGGACTGGCCAGTTTTGCAGCTTCTTGATTAAGAGACCACCACCCATCCTCTCTGCATTATGGGGAAAGGTGTGAAAATGGCCACCAGGTTTCTGGAGCAGCATTCCCGCCCCCCTCCACCAAACTTAGTAAAACTACACCTTCCAGTCAGAGTGTCTGTCTAGTGTGGTGCCTTCCCCCTCATCGGATGCGTTGCAGAGGAAAGCAAGCCTTCATACCCAAACCTCAGCAATGGAAAATGCAATATTACCCCCAAATGATTTATTAATCTGCAAAAAGGTGGAAAACAGGTAACCCATTAACTGAAGGCAAACTGAGGGGGAAAATCCCCAATGAAAAGCAAGACTCAAAAGTACCAAAAAAGGAAAGGCAAATGATCAAAACAAACTGCACAGACCCCCAAAGTGACAACAAAAACAATACCTCTCCTGAACTCCCCCGTGCCCAGATATACCCCCATCTGACCCTCCCCCAGGAGAAAACAATGGATGAAAGGCTGGCTGGAAGTAATAATAAATTTATCAGACCAGTTAGTTGAGAAGCCCTGTTCGGGTAGTACCTACCTGGCCAAGGTCTAGCATAATCCAAGCAAGGCGTCTCTCCCAAGACACAAGGAGCAGCAAGTGTAGCACACATGCAGTGCAAAATGGCCAGTGTAATGGTCAGCTGGAGGTTAAAATTTTCCCTCCACTTTAAGAAAGGCTGTGTGATTGACTGAGGCGACTCTCCTGATCCATCCCAGGGCTAAGACTGACTGGGAGAAATGCTGTTTCCCAAGGTATGAGGAGAAGTATTTAGAAAGGGGCAGGCAGGCTCTGTTAAAATCCTGACAATTTACAATTTTAAGGGATCCGGGAGCTGTTAAAGGAAGCCTTTGACTGTCTCAGATGTAGTCTGCCTGCTCCAGTGCTGGATGTCGGATGACTTTTAGGGTCACCAGTATCCAGCTGCGCATCCCTAATGCAGAGAAGTGCATTATTTTTGTCTTGTTTTACTCACAGACCATAGCACAACCTGCCCCTCCCCACATGTGCTTCTGTATATGAGTGCATCCCCTTAGAATGGAATCAGAACCTTTCTAGTCCCTCATGCTCAGAGATAGATGAAATTTTCAAAGAACAGAATGGCTGACAAATGACATGCGTTCCACCCGTAACTAACAAAAAGAAAAGAAATTGTCATGGTAGTTGGTGAAAATGTTTGTGGAGTCCCCTTGGCTAATCAACACTTAATTTTTTCTAAGCAAAGGCTTACCTTTTTATTCCACTTGTGAGTCAGAAACCAAAAAGAGTTCCACTTTATCCAGACCTACTTTATTAGAACGTCCCAAAAAAAAAATTTTTTATGTCACACGCAGTAAATCTTGGGAAGTTGGCTCCTTCAAGGCTATTCGAAATCTGCCATGCATACGCATTTGTGCTACAAACACCAACGCAATTCTCTCTCCAATTTGGTATCAATAATCCCACATAGGAGAGAAATCATAACTCTTAACTATTATTTGAGCTGACAACTCTTAAGCTGCGTTCTTTAAACATTTCTAAACTTTTCCTCTCCTTTCCCAGTGCCTTGATATGAATTTGCCTGTCATCCCAAGCTGTACACAAAGAGAGACGCAGACACTGAGCACAAAGATATCAGGAAGTGGTTTTCCTAGCAACAATAATCATCGGAGAGATCCCAGAACATCCTCCCTATTCATGCTGCATTTTGTGTTTTGAATAGCACTGACAGGTGAAGTGGATTCATAGTAGTTAATACAAAAAAAATATATTGCTGTGGATTGGTACTGCACAAAAGCGAAAAATATCCACACTATTCATGAACCGATGAATTCACTGGCTCTCTCCCCCCCCACCTCCCATAACGTTCCAGATTATTCACTGAGACACAAATGGTGAAGGCAAACACTCTAATTCACTCACCAAATAAATAACCTAACTGATGCAGTGGAAGAGGTGCTAGCCAAACATGATTTTCTGATACATATGCGCTCTTTTCAGATGTTCAGTATGAGCAGAATGATAACATCTGGGAGAGGGCAGAGTGATCATGACAGCAAGATCTACCTCTGTGTTATGACTGCTTGTTGGAAGGTATGTTTAAAAGACTAAATGTGCATAGCTGTCTCTGTGCAGGTGGGAACCCTGCTTTTTCCAGAACAGCCAGTCAGTCAGACAAAGCCTGATGTGTACCTCTGCACACTTATGCTCAATTAGTATTCAATTAACTCATGTAGATCAGGGGCAGGACTTACTGCAGGATCCCAGTCCCCCTGCCCCATCCATTTATTCTGAAAAATCAATATATTTATACTTTTTTCTAATAGAAGGAGGAGGAGGGAGGATTGGATTTATACCCTGCCCTTCACTTGGAGTCTCAGAGTGGCTTACAATTTCCTTTCCCTTCCCCTCCCCACAAGAGACACCCTATGAGGTAGGTGGGGCTGAGAGAGCTCTTTCCACAACTGCTCTTTCAAGAACAGCTCTGACAGAACTATGGCTTGCCCAAAGTCATCCAGCACCTGCAAGTGGAGGAGTGGGGAATCAAACCCAGTTCTCCCAGATTAGAGTCCATGCACTTAACCACTACACCAAACTGGCTCTCAATGTTCCATCTATCCTGTTGGACTGACAATGTATGATCCACCTGGAATCTCAGTGAGAAAGATGGACTATAAATAAGGCAAATAAATAGAAATAATCAATCTGCCTTTATTTATGTAAATTATAAATTTTGTTCAGGGGCCAAGGGATGCACGCCTGTGCCACTATGAACATACGTACATACACACGTAGTTGCCTTGTACCTCCTGCTGCCTAGGAAACGAAACCTGAACAGTGAGGTACCAGGATAAGTGCCAAATCAAAAAAACTCTCGCCAGTTCTGAATGTCAGAAATAACTCAGTTAAAGAGTTGGTGTATTTTGTATATTTAGGAACGGGCACCGTTTGGATCTGGCCTTGAGTTGACTACTAAATTCCTGGCAACACAGTCCTACTAATCTTCTCCTTGTGCTTACCTTCCCCTCCTTCCCACAATTAATTAATAATCAAGTTCTGTCAAGTCACAACCAATTTATGGCAACAACCCCTCATAGGGTTTCCAAGGCAAGAGATAAGCAGAGGTGGGTTGCCATTGCCTTCCTCTGCATAGCAATCCTGGTGGCCTCCCATCCAAGTACTCACCTTGGCCAACCCTGCAAGCTAGAGCTGTTCAAGCGGCTACATCCTGACGTTTCTTGGAGATGGAGATTGTGGCTTGGAGGAATGTGCTCCACAACAGTAGGAAGAAGGCTCAGTTCCTCTAAAGTATGCTTGTCCTACCACTTCTGGGACACTAAGAGGTATAACAGGAAGTCACCTAATTGGACAGAGTGGTACCTGTGATCAGTGTTCCCTCTAAGCTGAGTTAGTGTGAACTAGCTCATAGTTTTCTAGTCTCCAGCTCACAGATTTTTGTCTTAGCTCAGGAAGAACAGCTCCAGAGCAAACTAATTTATCTGGCTGCCAAATCGCTCGCTCACAGTTTTAATGCCAGCAGCTCACAAAGTAGAATTTTTGGTCACAAGACTCCACAGCTTAGAGGGAACATTGCCTGTGATATAGTGATGTCTGGGACAGGTAGCACTAGGCTGTCTCTTTCCTTTTATATATATATATAACTTTTATATATATATATAAAC
>NW_015170894.1:854667-882850 GCF_001447785.1 Gekko japonicus | reverse complement strand
ATCATCTGAACATTTCCTGCTCCCTTAAACAACTCTGTACTTTCTCGTTATTCATTTACCTCATTTATATTCTTCCCTTCTCTTTGAGAATCGAGGTGGCTTACATTATCAAAACCCAATGTCATAGAAATATTTCTCTAAAGAGCCAAGCTAAATGTGATGGACCCGTGGGCCCTGATGCCATTTTAGAAGGAGTCCTAGTTGTTTAAAAATTCCCTTGATGCCCTGATCTGGATTGGGCATGGACCAGTGGCCCCAGGTGCTCTTGTTCCTCCCCAAAATGGCTCCCCATGCTGTTTTAGCACTTGAAAAGACATGGGAGGGGGGGAGAGAAGAGTTCCTGGGGCCACTGCACTGTGTGCCCATTTCCAGATCGAGGTCCTGTGGACATTTTTAAAGAACTAGAACTCCTTCTAAATTGTTTTGGTGGCCACTGAATGAACCCATGGCCACCATCCTGTTTAGTTTGGCCCCAGTGGCCACCACTTCATTTGGAAGAGGGACACAGAGGAGAACCTGCTATGATAATCTCATTGACTGGGCAGGACAAAAAATGGGATTGCTACATCTCCTTCTGTTCTGTAGCTCCTTTGGATTATGAACAGGGGCTTTCTTTTTCTTTCTCGCTCTGTAACTTCAATCTGGTGGCAGACGATATGTAAACAAATTACCATCATAATCACTGAGAGTCGTTTAGATCCCGTAGATCTATTCTGCTAGCTGTGGTGCTTTCCTCTGGTGTGGGGACTCTTCCTCTACTCCTAGACTTTTGCATTGGGAAGACTACCCAATGGATTGGATCCAACAGTAGGTTTCTATCAACAGAATAAGTGCAGGATTTTTGCCAAATGTCTCCTCCTCACTGTGATTCACCCCTCATGCTGCTTCTGAGGTCCAATGCTGGGTAAATCAGATGACCTTTAGGCTGTAGCAAGATGGGGGAGCTGAGAAAGGCCAGTCTTCTCATGGAAATCCAACCCAGTGTCTCCCTATTGCTCTCAAGAGCATTCCACACATGGTGAAGTTTCCATACACTTTCCAAAGGCAGAGTATATTGCATTAGCCAACCCAGAAAGGTTAACAGAATGTATTTATCTGGTCTCAGAGCTATTTGGTGGCTTAAAGTGGTTAGGCCGAAACATGATACTCTCTATAGGGTTTTAATCTAGTATAAGATTATCTCATAAATGTGGAAATCACTGCTGCTCCCAAGACGACATCTGTGCTAAACTAGCAACATTTACTCTTTTATCTTTGGCTTTTGGAAAGGCAAAGTTGAAGTTCTATAGGATTAATAAGCCTTGGTTATAGCAAGCTCCCAATGGGAGATGAACTGGGAGTTAGAAACGATAAAGACTGCATCAGTTTGAATCCATTGGTTATATATGCTAAGGCATATATAAGCCCAAGCAATCTTCTTGCTTGTGTTTTATCGATGGTCATAATCTTATTCCCTGTCCTACCCTCACGGCCTTGTCCCTTGATCTCTCATCCCTCATTTCTCAATACATTGCAGTCTGTGAACTTTGGTCCATCACTTCTGCCATGCTCCATCATCTGAACATTTCCTGCTCCCTTAAACAACTCTATACTTTCTCGTTATTCATTTACTTCATTTATATTCTTCCTTTCTCTTTGAGACTTGAGGTGGCTTACATTATCAAAACCCAATGTCATAGAAATATTTATCTAAAGAGCCAAGCTAAATGTGATGGACCCGTGGGCCCTGATGCCATTTTAGAAGGAGTCCTAGTTGTTTAAAAATTCCCTTGATGCCCTGATCTGGATTGGGCATGGACCAGTGGCCCCAGGTGCTCTTGTTCCTCCCCAAAATGTCTCCCCATGCTGTTTTAGCACTTGAAAAGACATGGGAGGGGGGGAGAGAAGAGTTCCTGGGGCCACTGCACTGTGTGCCCATTTCCAGATCGAGGTCCTGTGGACATTTTTAAAGAACTAGAACTCCTTCTAAATTGTTTTGGTGGCCACTGAATGAACCCATGGCCACCATCCTGTTTAGTTTGGCCCCAGTGGCCACCACTTCATTTGGAAGAGGGACACAGAGGAGAACCTGCTATGATAATCTCATTGACTGGGCAGGACAAAAAATGGGATTGCTACATCTCCTTCTGTTCTGTAGCTCCTTTGGATTATGAACAGGGGCTTTCTTTTTCTTTCTCGCTCTGTAACTTCAATCTGGTGGCAGACGATATGTAAACAAATTACCATCATAATCACTGAGAGTCGTTTAGATCCCGTAGATCTATTCTGCTAGCTGTGGTGCTTTCCTCTGGTGTGGGGACTCTTCCTCTACTCCTAGACTTTTGCATTGGGAAGACTACCCAATGGGTTGGATCCAACAGTAGGTCTCCACCAACAGTGAAGGATTTTTGCCAAATGTCTCCTCTTCACTGTGATTTACCCCTCATGCTGCTTTTGTGGTCCAATGCTGGGTAAATCAGATGATCTTTAGTCTGTAGCAAGACGGGGGAGCTGAGAAAGCCCTGTTGCTCTCAAGAGAAAGACAGGTGCATTCCACACATGGGGAAGTTTCCATACACTTTCCAAAGGCAGAGTATATTGCATTAGCCAACCCAGAAAGGTACACAGGCATGGAAGATCATCCACAAGACTCAAGGAAAGGCTGTAGATTATAGATAACAGGGATATGATATTTGATTTCATTATTTTATATCTCCATTTTATTTCAATATTTGATTTTGAAAAATGGATATCTGACATGCAGTGGTATATATTATTTGGCAGTATTTAACAGAGAACATAAAGGGCACTATGGTCGGGGACCCAAAATCTCCTGGACATTCCAGGCCCCAGGAACATCAAACTCGCTGTGACCAGGGCCAGGGCGTTTTCAGTGGCGGCTCCTACCTGGTGGAACGAGCTCCCAGAAGAGATCCAGGCCCTGCGGGACCTTGGGCAGTTCCGCAGGGCCTGCAAAACAGAGCTCTTCCACCAGGCTTTCGAGTAGGAGCCACCGCCACCATTATTCCACCAACGCTTTTTCCATCACCGCACCCTTACCACCGCTGGTGCGGGTACCATTGGGGGTGCGAGACGTGCCTGGCGGATGATAGGGCTGCGGGGACATATATCTGGTCGTTGGATTGATATACAGCTGCAGAATACCATCTTGATTTATGAATTGGAGTGAGTAGTGGAGCACCGATACTTTATTGATTGTATTATGTTGTATATTGTATTGTATTTTTATATTGTTTTTATTGTTTTATTAGGCATTTATGCCCTTGTTAGCCGCCCTGAGCCTTCGGGGAGGGCGGGATACAAATCTAAAGAATAAATTAATAAATAACAAATAAAAAGTCACATATGAATTTTGGATATTTTTCATTTTTGAATCTGCCATAATAAAGAACCATCAAGAAATGCCAGTAATTCTGAAGTATTAGAAGTTCCTTTGTTTTATTTTATTTTTAAGTCTCATTCTACAGGCTGACTAATGTTTCAAAGGTGCATGAAGAATATGCCATGTCTGGAGCAGGGGGATTAGTACAAAATAGAAGAGAAACTCATCATAATGAGCTCAAGAGGTAAGATTTAAATTACAATGTCAACTGCGAGTTTTATTTAGATTAACAAATCCCACACCCTTGCATACAGAAGCGGAACAGACTGAAAACACAAGCTGCCCTAATACAGCAATATTCAATAAATATTCGGCTACTCGAAGACATTGGCTGACTAATACACGGCTTGTTCTGCCAAAAGATGTCAGATAGCATCTTGCTGAAGACATCAGTTGCTAATGTTCTCGCTTCCAAGTTCCTATGGCTGATATCATCCACCGTCCATTTCTTTTGTGTTTTTGCTATCACTAGACCTCCTGGGAGCTGTTCTGGAGGAAATTATTTGTGAATTCCTTCATGTCTTACTGTCCCTGTACCCAGGCGTTCACACTGTCCCCATTTTACACTGTGGGGAAGACAGAGATGATGATTCCAGCCATTTCCTTTCCCGGTTCTGATGACCAAAATCATCTGGGTTGAGAGAACCTTTGAAATCAACCAAGTGCACAAAGCTGCCTTATACTGAATCAGACCATTGGTTCATCAAGGTCAATATTGTCTACTCAGACTGGCAGCAGCTATCCAGGATCTCAGACAGAGGTCTTTCACATCACCTGTTACAGAGACCTTTTAACTGAAGATGCTGGGGGTTGAACCTGGGACCTTCTGCAGATGCTCTGTCACAGAGCCATGGCCCCTCCCCTCCCCGTGCAACAAGATGATAAGGTGGCAAAGTAGGCAGTTTTTAGGTCACAGCATGTTCCACTTTCCTTTTAAAAACAGATTCCCCAAACACACACAAAGTATCCTGGGGAAGTAGGAAGAACTCACATGCCAGTGTTGTTGTGCCTCCTTGTGCTCATTTCTGCAAGAGAGAAAGTTAATAGTCTCTCTAGAGGGGATGTTTTCATCTCAATGGAATGGGGAACACAATTGTTAGATGAAAGTAGAAAACAAAAATGGGCCAATAATGAAAATTAACGGAATAACAGCAAATCAAACACAATGAATACAGTTCCCCCTACCCCCAAATTCTGTGCACTTAAACCTAGCCTTAAACCTTACGTGGCAAGACTAGAATAATGCATGTTTCAACTGATCCTCCTTTACTAGATAAAGAAGAAGAGAAGAGATTGGATTTATACCCCACCCTTCACTTGGAGTCTCAAAGCAGCTTACAAACTCCTTTCCCTTCCCCTCCCCACAACATATACCCTGTGAGGTAGGTGGGGCTGAGAGAGCTTTTTCAAGAACTGCCCTTTCAAGGACAGTTCTGACAGAACTATGGCTTGCCCAAGGTAATCCAGCAGCTGCAAGTGGAGGAGTGGGGAATCAAACCCGGTTCTCCCAGATTAGAGTCCGCACACTTAACCAGGACACCAAACTGGGTTTCAGGTACCTTTTCACAGCAAAACACTGTTCTCAGTAAGGTTGCCAGCTCTTGGTTGGGAAATTCCTGGAGATTTTGGAGGTGGAGCCTGGGGAACAACCTCAAAGGGGATATAATGCCATAGAGTTCACTTTCCGAAATAGTCATTTGCTCCAAGGGACCTGATCTCTGTAGCCTGAATACCAGTTGTAATTTCAGGAGATCTCCAGGCACCACCTGGAGAATGGCAACCCTAGTTCTTGGGCCAAACAACACAATACATATTGGGGGGGTCTGGTTTTCTTGGCAGCTCCAGAGTTAATGCAATTAACTTCCTAAAGACTCAGGAAAATGGTGTGGTGGGAGGAAGGAGTACTCATCCCCCCACACTGCAGTTCTAAACCAAATCTGGTTCCCACCAGTTTTTAAAATATCATTTCCCACAGCTGTTGTGTGGCTGTGGGGAAAGTGAGTCAGGTCTAAGGAACCTGGACCACACTCACCAAAAAACGTATTGTGTAATTTGGCTTCCCACATGCCTTTGGTGAGGAAGAAGAAGAGGAGGAGGAGGAGGAGGAAGAGATTGGATTTACTACCCTGCCCTTCACTTGGAGTCTTAAAGCAGCTTACAATCTCCTTCCTTTCTTCTCCTCACAACAGACACCCTTGAGGTAGGTGGGGCTGCTGAGAGAGCTCTTTGAGAACTGCTCGTGAGAGAACAGCTCTGGAAGAACTGTGACTGACCCAGGGATACGGATATTCCCCCCTATTTGCAGTGGTCATTTCGTAGAAAAAGAGCTAGGGGAACTCATTAGCATAACTCATTAGCCTATGCCACACCCCCTGACATCAGGGGCCCGGCAGTGGACCTGCAAGGTCGGCGGGAGTGCAAGGAAGCCCTGCGAAGGCCCTCCCTGGCCCCAGGCAGGCAGGGGTGGGGAGAGGCGGGGAGGAAGCAACTTACCCTCCCTCTTCTCCTGCCTCCTCCTGGCTGAATGAGGGCTGGAAGCGGGGCAGCCAGAAGCAGGGGGCGGGGCTTCGTCATGTGCCCCGCCCCCTGCACCTCACCCGGGGGAACTGCGTTCCCCTGCGTTCCCCCCCGAAATGACCTCTGCCTATTTGGGGAGGGGGTGTTCTCTCCATCCTGGACTCTAGAAAATGGCATTAAGTATCTAAGGGGAGGCAGGGTGAATGGATCCCTTCTTCAGTGCAGTGCCCATGTACATAAAGACAGATGCATTCAGACAAAATGCCTGTCAGCCGATTCTCTTCCATCACCTCCTGCCTGGAGAGACAGCAGTTCTGATTTCTAGCTATTCTATAATTGCAGGGAGAGCCATTGTGAGGAGGAACATTCCGTTAAATGGGCTTGTGTTTCTCCAAAAGGAACCTGGGCTTGCTAAGCATGTCCAGAAGTCAGTGCAGGGCAGGCAAACATAATATGCAACAGGTAGAACTGGAGGGAGGGCTCAAGTAGTGCTGTGCTTGATGTAAGAATGAAGACGTGTGAACTGTTGGAAGGTGTGGTAAAAAAACCCACAATTATGAAAGCTGGTTGTGGGTAGAGGGAGAGCCAGCATGCACCGCATGCTCTGATGCTCCCACGAGACATGCAGTCAGCACTGTCTATTTCTCACACGCAGGTAGCAGATCTCTACTGTCAGCTGCAGGATGATGCCCTTTTCGCAGCCTTTTCCCAGATAGGTGTCCTTTCAAGAGCTATCAGATGATCATCTCCTAATAGTTCCCCTTGAGGAAACATCTACAGCCATTAAAGAGCATTAATAATCCCTTGTTGAGGGTTTCAGCATTGGTCCCTTCAGAGCAAACCCATGATAGACCCATTCATAGTAGTCACCAGACAATAAACCCACAACCGTGCTTTAGCATCAGGATCTCCCATCATTGCCTTTAAGCTAAGGCCAAAATAAATAAGACAGGGGGGATCCATGACTTGATCTCCCATCTCTCAATTTTTATTAATAATAGGCAGCCACCAGGTGGGGGATGTCCTGGGTCAGTACCCATATGTTTTCCCAGCCAAATTGGTGCAGTCCCAGCCCAGTACAGGCCTCCCTATGTCTGCTATTCATAGAAATATAAAGAGAGAGGAAATCCAGTCACAGATCTCCAATGTCTCTTACAGTTTGGAGTTTAGCAGTGTTTGTATCAAAAAGTCTGGAACATATAGGAGAGTGGAGCATGATACTGTGCTTTGGGGGAGAGGGTTTAATTTGCAGTTTGCTTCTGATTTGTAGCCTAGAGTGAATATTATTTATACTTATTTAGCTAAGCATTTTAGAGCACTGTTGTCCCTGAAAAGGGGAGTTCCATCTTCCAGAACCAATAGACCAAGAAAACACAAACAAATCTGGGCTGGTTGTCCTGGTCTATTGTAGGTCCTAGTGCGCAAGCCCTGAGCTAAGAGTGAAAAGTCAAGATTTCATGCCCAAAGACTTGCAACTCTGGCACCAACTGGGCTAAATACCTGCAGGAAAAGGAGGAAAAAAGTATGCCCAGGTGGACCTTCACTGCTGCTACCTTGCTGCCAGCAAGCCAGCAGGATCTTCTTGTTTCTCTTCTGAATATTATGGAGTGGGTAGTGGGGCAGTGATAGGGCTGCCAGTCTCCAGGTGGTAACTGGAGATCTCCTGGAATTACAGCTCTTTTGCAGGTTACAGAGATCAGTTCCCCTGAAGAAAATGGCCACTTTGGAAGGTGGTCTCTGTGGCATTATATCCCACTGAGTTCCCTCTAGGCTTGCCAGGTTCCCGGTTCCGGGCTCTGGTCCACCACTGGTCAGTTGGTCAGCAGGGGAAACCCCGCCCCCAAACAGATGTTGCCATGTGACATTGGTGATGTGCTGATGTCACTTCCAGAGGTGATGTCATTGCATCAGGGTGATGCTGTATTTTGGGGGCAAAACTCTATGGTTTGGAGCCATTTTTACCATAGAGTTTTGCCCAAAAATTTGAGCGCTGCCCTGACGTTGCCAACACAATGACATCACTTCCAGAAGTGATGTCAGCACATTGTCGACATCCCCACACACCCCTGGAACGCCCCCCTAACCCCCCGCCGGCAGAAGGAAGGCACCTGGCAACCCTAGTTCCCCAGGGAACTCCATCTTCCCCAGGCTCCACCCTCAAAGTCTCCAGGAATTTCCCAACTCAGAGCTGGCAACTCTAGGCAGTGAGGGTCTATGGAGATAGAGCCCTAGATGACAGGGATAAATCTCCAATTTGTATGGCCTACTCTGAAGTTTAAAAAAAATGGAAGGGTTATCAAACATGAAGAAGGCCACAATGCATGGGTAATGGCTGTCTGTAGCTGGAGGGTGTATGTGTCACACAGCTTTTGCCAGAGCACTCATCAGAAAAACCTGCTCATAATTTATTATGAATGCTGTGCCGCGCTTCCTGCAGTTAGATCTGTTTCCCGTACTCTTCCTGTTTGAGACCCACTCGTCACCTCTTCGATACCTCAACCCATCCTCTCTTTCTTCCGTCATTAATCATCACCCACCCTAGCCTTCCCCTTTTGAAGAGCTGCTCTGTATTTCATGTCCTATTTGTTTGTCTTATTAAGCATGTAAGCACTATGTGGTAGAGGAAGGCATTTGGTGCCTACGCTTTTGAAAGATGATGTATAATTGAATTGCATTAAGGGTATTAATTTATGACGGGCCAGTCACATAGGAGGCTGGAGCACTCAGAGGAGTTTAAAGAAGTGAAATGGTTAGAAGTCTCCATTGGCTCACACCTGGGAACTATCTGTCTCACACATGAGAATGTCAAGAATTTCTGCATTGCTGTCAGCGAAGCTGGGAGGGAAGGTGGCACAGAATGGCCTGATATCATGAGATCTCAGAAGCCAAAGAGGATGGGAGGCCACCAAGGAAGATTCTGAAGAGGAAGGCTATGGGAAACCACCTCTGCCTTGAAAGCCCCTTGCTGGGTCACTTAAGTTGGTTGAGACTTGACAGCAGAAATGTATGGATCAGTGAAGATGTGAATCTGCCTTATACTGAATCAGACCCTTGGTCCAACAAAGTCAGTATTGTCTACTCAGACTGGAAGAGCTCTTCAGGGTCTCAGGTGGAAGTCTTTCACATTATCTACTGCCAGCCAATTCCTTTAACTGGAGATGCCAGGGACTGGACCTGGGACCTTTCTCATGCCAAGCAGATGTTCTAGAAGAAGGAGAAGAAGAGAAGAAGAGGTTGGATTTATACCCTGCCCTTTACTCGGAGTCTCAGAGTGGCTTACAATCTCCTTTCCCTTCCCCTCTCCACAGCAGACACCCTGTGAGGTAGGTGGGGCTGAGAGAGCTCTTTCGGGGACTGCTCTTGAGAGAACGCCTTTGAAAGAACTTGTGACAGACCCAAGGTCACACCAGCAGCTGCAAGTGGAGGAGTGGGGAATCAAATACAGTTACAGTTCTCCCAGATTAGAGTCCACAGTCCTAACCACT
This sequence comes from Gekko japonicus, assembly GCF_001447785.1. Lineage (NCBI taxonomy): Eukaryota > Metazoa > Chordata > Lepidosauria > Squamata > Gekkonidae > Gekko > Gekko japonicus. Next base: position 873,466 of record NW_015170894.1, on the reverse strand, counting down.
ATACCAAACTGGCTTTACCACTGAGCCACAGTCACTCCAGGGAAGTTAAAGGTAACACTACTTTCCTTGAGCATCTGCTTGGGGGAGACCAAGAGGCTACCCATTGCAAATCTAGTGAAATCTCACACTGGGCATTTTCTTTCCATCCTCTAATTTTCACAAGATTGCACTGAATTTCAGCGTGGCTTCTGGTGCAGACATACCAAAACACATCGTGAGACCTGTGTGCATCCGTCAGCTGACTTCCTGGGCATTCATCGTCATTCTACCTCCCCAAGCTGCCGGCCACGTTAGGCCCACTGAAAGCATTGGCTGTATCCTTTTTTGCTTCTTCCATTCTCAGCCTCCTTGCATTAACACCCTGTAATGTCACCGCCTGAGTTATAAATCTTTTCCTTACTGAAGGTCAGCTTCAATCTTGTATGAAAATGAATGTCATAATTACTGCCACTCACTTAAAACAAGTCCTAGCTTTTTTTCCCAAAGACCTAGCTAACTTTTATCCCATCTATAACCTCCCTTGTATTTCAAGCATTTTGGCTGTCAGAGTGGTAAATGACTTCCCTCCCATTTACGCCACCACCCAGAATATATAATGGAAATGTCAACTAAAGCTTTTTTTTTCCTTTTTCTTCCAGGAGATGGAAAGCATTATGTGGTCATTTTGCTGCTGGTTCTCTTTCTTTATTGTTTAAATAGTACCAAAAATAAAACTCAATTAGCTCAAAACTAGGAGCACACAGCAGATGTTAGCAACAGTTATGCAGGAGCGCCGATCCACAAGGCAGTTGTGTCTTCTCTGCATGTGACTGACACCATGCTGTGAATCGGTTGAGCATTCATTGAACATTGGTGCGCAACTGAATGGTGAGGACTCACATGGGAGAGTTTAGCAAGCAGTTTTGAAATAGTTGGAGACTGAACTGAGCTTGGGGCATTGTCTGTAACACAAAGCTAACATATACGGCTGCCAACCTCCAGGTGGAGCCTGGAGATCTTCTGGAATTAGAACTGATCTCTGGACTACAGAGACCAGACCCCCCTAGAGGAAAAGGCTAAGTGTTTATACTCTATAGCATTACACCCTGCTGAGCTTCCTCCCCTCCCCAAGCCCCACCCTCCCCAGGCTTCACCCCCCCAAAATATCCAGGTATTTCCCAACCCAAAAGCTGGGACCCCTACAACATGGCAACTACCACATCAGAAGAGTGCACATGAAAGATGTGATCAAAACAATGCATTAGAGGACCAATGGAACCTTACAGAATTTGCAGGAACTAAATTGCAATGGGTATAGTGTAACACAGTGGTTAAGAAACTAATCTGTGGACCAGGATGCTAGCATGACCTGCGCCAACAACTTACAAAGTTAATTCATAGAAACTTACTTAGATAAGCCTCTTCCTTTCAGACTCAGCCCTGTATGTCTGTGCCAGGACTCTGTTTGTAGAAAAAGCCAGAATTTGCAGGAACTAAATTGCAATGGGTATAGTGTAACACAGTGGTTAAGAGACTAAGCTGTGGACCAGGATGCTAGCATGACCTGCTAGCATGACTTACAAAGTTAATTCATAGAAACTTACTTAGATAAGCCTCTTCCTTTCAGACTCAGCCCTGTATATCTGTATCACTACAGATGCTATTATTTATTATTTACTTTATTTTTATCCCACCTTTCTTCCCAATGAGGACCCCAAGCGGCTTGCATTGTTCTCCTCTCCTCTGTTTGATCCTCACAGATAACAACACTCCTGTGAGATAGGTTAGGCTGAGAGTATATGAGTGGCCCAAGTTCTCCCCGCAAGCTTCCACGGCATGAGTGGGGATTTGTACCTGGGTTTCCCAGATCCTAACCACTACACCACACTGGCTCTCAGTGGCAGAACATTCATTTTGTAGCCTCAGTGCATGTCTCGATCTGCCTGAAGGACCATCTCTTCCCATATGTCTCCATGGATCACCTACATCTGCCGGTTCCAACCTTTATTTATATATTCATTAAAATATTTACATCCTACCTTCCTCTTGGGTCAAAGTGGCTTACCAATTTAATAGCAACAAACTAAACCCCCCAAAATAACACCCCTCTGTCCATGTTGATCTCTGCAGTTACATCTATTAAAAGATCTGGTAAATAAAATGGCTTTGCAGCTCCTCCTAAATGTTTCTAAAGAAAGACGGCCACCACCACTCCTTACCTCCTCAGGGAGCCTGTTCCATAGAGTGGAAGTGACAATGGAGAAGGCGTGGGCTCTGCTTGATGCCAGGTGTGCTATGTTAAGCGGAGGGCCACCAGTGCGTGGCAGCCTGAGGAGCACAGTTGGCATGCTTGGATATATGGGAGGGTCCTTCTAGGTCTTCCCCTGCTTCAGGTGGCCCACTTGGCATCTACTAGAGTTTGTTCCCTTTCTGTGGTGGCACCTACCTTGTGGAACAGGCTCCCTCAGGAGGTGAGGGGGACACCATCTTCAGATGCTTTTAGGAAGGTGCTATAAAGCTGTTTTATTTTCAAGGACTTTGAACAAGGTTTAAGCTGCAGGAATTTTCTTGGGAAGGGGATAGCTGAAGTTTTACCATATTTTATATGTTTTGCCATATTTTGTATGTTTTTAATTTCTGGAATTGGAAGCTCTCTTGAACCACAAGGGAACCCTGACTTGACAGCCCAGGCCAACCCAGTCTTATCAGATCTTGGAAGCTAAGTGAGGTCAGCCCTGGTTAGGACTTGGAGGGGAGACCACCAAGGAAGTTCAGGGTTGCTACACAGAGGCAGTCACAAACCACCCCCATTGGTCTCTTGCCTTGAAAACTCTATGGGGTTTCCATAAGTCTATTCAGCTACATACATATAGACAAAGGGAGAGAGACATTTGCTTTCTTGAACTCGTACCCTTTTGCTTGTTTAGAGAGCTGGAAAAGAAGTGTACATTTTCCCAACGGAAAGTCCTAACCTGGCTTTAGCCATGAACTCAAGAAGTGGCCTGTTCAGGCTCCTATCTTACTGTCAGTCCCCATTTTGATAATACTGTTGTGTTGGCCACCATTTTAGGATGCGGCAAGGGTTACTGAGAAATGAAATGCTTGGAACACTGCCAGCACCAAATACCTCTTGATGGTGGTTGTTCTTTGCTGTGTTCCAGCCCTTCGACATTAAGTAGGGCTGAGTAGAAACTGTTCCCCCTTTTTTTTCTTGTTAATTTTTGCAAATTGCAAAAACTGTGCCATGTTTTTCAGCTCAGGGAGGAGTCTTGAAATTGTCACCTGTATTCATTCAAAATTGTTGTGTGCCAACCGGCAGTTGTATAGCATTTGTTTTGCATAGAGAAGGTCCTAGGTAAAATCTTTGGCTTCTTTTGTTAAATGAAGGCCAATAACAGGGGTATGAACACATGAACCTGCCTTATACTGAACCAGACCAGTCCATCAAGGTTAGTATTATCTACTCAGACTGGCAGTGGCTCTCCAGGGTCTCAGGCAGAGGTCTTTCGCATCACCTACTGCCATATCTTTTTAACTGGAGATACTGGGGATTAGACCAGGGACCTTCCTCCTGCCAAGCAGATGCTCTACCACTGAGCCACAGCCCTTCCAAAGTTCTTGTGAAATAACTTTTCTTTGTCAGAAACTCCAGATAGCTGCTGCTAGTCAGAATTGACAACACTGAGCTAGAGGAACCAATGACCTGAAACAGTGTAAAGGCAGTTTCACATGCTCTATGCTCATAGACACAAAAATGTTTTTTCCAAGGGAGCATCAAGGATTACAGCCCTTTAGAGATGGGATTTTAATATCAACATCACAAAAATGGACCTTTACCAAAAAAAAACCCAAAAAAACACCTGACACCATCCTAATGTTAAAGTGACTTCTAGTTTCTTACCCTCACCCCCCAAAAGGTTTTGTACAGTTGCTGAGAGGAGAGCTGCGATCACAAGGTTCAGGTCCTGAGCTATTTCAGTCCCAGCATTGCTAACAATGCCCTGTACTGTTAGCATGAACAAGGAAGGCTTCTCTTCATGAAGAAGACAGTTGCTCAGTTTCTCAACAGCAATAAAATACCCGACTCCGTGTGTGGCAGACATTTTATTTGGATATTCAAGAAACGAGCATTTCAATTGGTGGGGTTTGAAGCAAAAATAAGAGATGAGGTTTTAGAGAGAAAGGAAATTTGAATACAGCCATCCACGCGCTTTCATCCCAAGATGAATGGTAGATGGCTTCTATTATTCACATCCAGAGGAGACAGGCCTACCAAGAATGATTTGGCGAGCGCTGAAGATAAATCATAACACAGATCGCTGCCGTCATGATCCCATTGTGAACGTGATTCTTTTCTTTAAAAATCAGTGATGAACAAGTAGAAGATGAAACAGGGCAGGTGGGATATATTCTGAAAGTATTCCCCATTAAACCATCCACTGCCGTGCGCCTTCATCTACCCTGCCTAGAGGTCCTTTCAAGAAAAAGGGTCTCGGGTGAGGAATGTCACCAGTTTAAAGGGCATCATGAAAATCTGTATTAATGAATGCATGAGGAATATGGAGACTGGTGGTATAGGATGTCTATAAATGAATTCGACAGAATCAAACCATACGCACACATGTATACATTCACAGAGCATTCAAAGGGCAGGAAGGCCCTTTTGCTTCTGAAAGGATGAGGGGAGATAATTGCTTATTTGTTTGTTTTACTTCTTTATCTGTTTATTTTAATTTCTCACTGGGACATGAGGAGGATTGCATAGTGCAAAATAATGTGATCAAATAGCACTAGGCATCCAATAAGCAATGCAATAGGAGGACTAGGGTTACAAAAATTAGAAACAGTGCCCCAAAGAAGGTGCATAACTGAAGAAAAGATAATTGAAGGGCACGAGAATGGGGCTCAACAGATATGGCTACAGGGTGTAAGTCCTTCAAGCCCACTTCTGTCCCCTTTGCCCTTCAACCTCTTGACCTCATCACTGAGGGCTTACACCTTGTATGCTGCGCTCTGCTGTAGAGACAGTCTGCTGCCAGCTGGAGGGCATTCAGCTGACATAACTTGTATGGTTAGCTCCTGCTGCCCTTTTTTCTCATTCTCACCCTATTCTCTTCCCAGCTACAATTCCCATACCACATGCATAGGCTTGCCAGCCCCCCACTGGAGACAGGGGATTCCCTCGCTCCCAGGGGCCCACCCCTTGCTGCCAATCAGCTGGCCAGTGAGGGGACTTACCAGGAGCAAGCGGGAGGCCCAGGCTGCATTGCCAGTGATATGGCAATGTCACGTCCAGCCTGTACCACAAATGATGTCATCACATTGTCAGTGTCCCAGCGATCCTCTGGTATTTGGGCAAAATCTCTATGGGAGAAGCCATTTTTATCATAGAGTTTTTGTCCGAATACCAGGGCGTCACCCCAATGTCCTGGCATGATGACATCACTTCCAGTACACACCAGAAGTGACATTGCCATGTTGTTGGTGAAGTAACCTGGGCCTCCCTCCCAGTCCTGCTAAGTCCCCCAAGCCACCCCTTGCCTGTTGCCTTGAGGGACCTGGCAACCCTACATGTGGCTCTTGTCCATGCAGGTCCCATAACCCCCAGCAACTCCATTTTTTTGTCAAAGGGGGCACCTCTTCCTTTTTCCACCAGGGGAAAGGGCTGGGTCCAACCCAACTTCCTATTCTGCCACCCTTCCATTTAAACCCTCAAAGTGTCCACATGTGGCATGCCTGATTACACACTGGATAGTCCATTTTCTACTGAGAAAAATCATAGGAATAAATTCCATTACAAAACCAATAAACTATAAACAAGTTATAAAAGCAAGGGCTAAAAACAGAACAGCTGCTAAGATACAAACACTGTCAAGAGACAGGGAAGACTCTTGAATACAGGGGAAAAAATCTTTGCGTGTCAGTGGAACAGCAGTATGAGATAACCTAACAGAAATCTCCAGGCATGAACTTCATGGCATCAAAACAGAAGGCCTTTCTTGCTATTCCTGCATATCATTTGATACTATTGTTATTAGTTGCTTCTTAGTTTTTGGCCCACCTCAGCATTTACTGGCATGGATCTGAGCTAAATGAAAAGAAGCATGAGCCCTTATTTCTATTTTGTCCTGTGTGAGAGAGAATGACTTGTACATGAGTCAAGCTTAAATACAAACTTTCATTTTCCAACCTGCACATGAGCATTCTTGTCACTGCATCACACATGGCATTACAAAGCCCTGCATGGACCTTTCATTTGTACAAACAAACATCATTTCATGGACTGGTGCAGCCTCAATACTGTACTGAGATTCTTTTTTTTAAAAAACACCCATATTTTATTGAGTTTTCAATCTAATACATACATCTATATCATTACTTGAATATCAGTTCAATCCAGTTAACACCCTATATAGTTATATTCAAAACAGCTACAAGCCAGACAATCAAGATTATATATTTCTTCTAATCATTCCCCTTTAAGACAATTCTTCTTCAAGTACATATATCCATTAATAATACTATTCTCATTTTCAACATTATTCTCTCACATCTTAGTACATAACAACATTCCCATTTATTCCCTTAAACCATGATTTTCACAGCTTTAAATTTTTTGTAATAACTAAATTAATCTTGTACAAACAAACATCATTTCATGGACTGGTCCAGCCTCAATACTGTACTGAGATTCTTAAATGTGTTGCCCTATGCAACACAAGCCCATTGTCTTCCACTGATTTAGAAGGATGCAACTACATACATAATTGCAGTGTAGGGATGTAATCTTACAATCAGTACATTTCTTTAAATCTCAGCCTTCTTACGAGGAAGCCAAGGTGGTACAGAAGGTCCTCTCCAGTTCATACTCAGGACCCTTATTTTTTCATTAGATGTTTTTAAGTCGCCACTCACCCAAAGTGTCTCTCAGTGACTTACAACATTAAAAACATATAAATAAAATCAGAACAACAGAAAAACAAATGCCAAATATAAAATCAAGATGAGTCAGTGTGTCGGTAGCAGTAGAAAAGAGCAAGAGTCCAGGAGCACCTTAAAGAATAACAAAATATGTGGCAGGGGATGAGCTTCCATGAGTCACTGCTCACTTCTTCAGATACCTGAATCTGACAAAGTGAGCAGTGACTTATGAAAGCTCATACCCTGTCACATTGTTTATCAGCCTTTAAGGTGCTACTGGACTCTTGCTCTTTTCTACAAATATAAAATATTAACATTAAAATGTTAAACTATTAAAATATGTGGCTAGCACCATACCACTAATAAAAACAGCCAAACATGAGGCAGGCTAGGTTGAATTATTAGCCCAAGGCCATCCATTTCTGTAAAGTTTATTTATTTCATTTATACCCCACCTTTCTCCCCAATACATCATCATCCTGTTATCCATGTTATCTTCACAATGACCCTGTGAGGTAGGTCAAGTTGAGAGGGTGTGACTGGCCCAGGGTAATCCAGCTTGCACAGCAGAGTGGAGATTCAAACCTGGGTCTCCCAGATCCTAGTCGAACATTCTACCCACTGCACCATCCTGGCTCTCATAGGAGTCTCCCCTCCACAAATCCAATAATCTGTGCACAGAATGCCTGTCCTGGGCTGGACCCACTCATCTTCATGAGTATCATTCAAATTCCAAGGAATGCTAGATGAGCAAAGAGCTGGGGAACTAGAGAATTAATACAAAATAACTAGAAATTAATACAAAATAATTGAATAATTCGCATTTGATAGATACATTTAAAATTCACCACAGGAGATTCCCATGCTAGGTATTTGTCTGAACTTGGATTTCGGTGAAATTCAATGTGGGTTGAGTGGTTTTTTTTGAATAGTAATTTTACAATGCAATCCTATGCAGGATTACTCCAAAGTCCATCGAAACCCATTGAAATACAGTTCCGGAGCCACTCTCCATAGGATTATACCAAGCATGAAATGTTGTGTCCTGAAATTGGAAATATCAGCTGTCATGGAATGAGAATGGACCTTCTCTTGATTTTTTTTTTTACAATATATTTTTATTAAATTTGATGATATAATAGCAGAATAATGTACATGTGTAAATTGATGTATCGGTACATTAACAGTTTTAAAACAGTTATGTGGCAGAATTTTCCAATAAATTGTGCATAATAAACAACATAAATTTTAACACTAAAGTACAGAAGGTGTATTTTCTATCCTCCAAGTCTTATCTTACATAACTATAAAATTTGCAGTTGGTAACAGTGTGTAGTGTCCAACAGTACCAATTCTCAATACTCATATACTTGTTACCAAAGATGCAAGGTGTCTATTTCCTTAGGAGTTACATCAAATTGTTGTAAGTATTCCAATACAGGGAACCAAATAGCTATAAAATTGGATTGGGCTGGAATCTTGTCAAGTCGCGTAAGGTTATCCGAGAATTTTGCCATAATATATAAATCCCACAATTTCTTGTGCCAGAGGGAAATTGTAGGTGTCATTGTTGTTTTCCAGTGGGTTGCAATGACAGTTTTGGCTGCAATTTATTTATTTTTTAAGTGATTTTGATGACACCCAAGGAACCATTTTCAAGTCTGATTAGTTACCAAATTACAATGTACAAAGTGGGTTGAAATCCTGTGGGCCGCATGCATTCATCACACAAGATTTCAACCTATGGTAGGGCCTTAACTAGGACTCTAGGGTTGGGGGCTTGTAGTTTTCCATTATTTGCGGAAGGTCCCAAATTCAGTCCTTGACATCTCCAGTGGAAAGCATCAGTTAATAAGTGATGTGAAAGGCCTCTACCTGAGACCCTGGAGAGCCACTGCCTGTCTGAGTCGACTATTGACCTTGATGGACCAGTGATCTGATTCAGTATAAGGCAATGTCATGTGTGTATTGATTGCCATTCCCTAGGCCTAGAATAGGCATCTACCTACCTATGCAGGTGCCTATTTCCCACCTATGTCTCTTTATTTGCTCATGCCAGACACATGCAAAGGTTTCTTAATGATACACTGAGGTCTGTCCTAAGTGTGGTATTAGTGGTATGATACCCGCATATTCCTTGCCACCGGTATCACATTTGAACAGTGAACCAGTGCCCATGTAACTGCATCCAAAGGTTCTCTCAACAAGCACGGAGCTATTTCACTTAATAAACCAGACTGTTTGCAAACATAATGGAAATCCTGTGGGCCGCATGCATTCATCACACAAGATTTCAACCTATGGTAGGGCCTTAACTAGGACTCTAGGGTTGGGGGCTAGTAGTTTTCCATTATTTGGGGAAGGTCCCAATTTCAGTCCTTGACATCTCCAGTGGAAAGCATCAGTTAATAAGTGATGTGAAAGGCCTCTACCTGAGACCCTGGAGAGCCACTGCCTGTCTGAGTCGACTATTGACCTTGATGGACCAGTGATCTGATTCAGTATAAGGCAATGTCATGTGTGTATTGATTGCCATTCCCTAGGCCTAGAATAGGCATCTACCTACCTATGCAGGTGCCTATTTCCCACCTATGTCTCTTTATTTGCTCATGGCAGACACATGTAAAGGTTTCTTAATGATAAACTGAGATCTGTCCTAAGTGTGGTATTAATGGTATGATACCCGCATATTCCTTGCCACTGGTATCACATTTGAACAGTGAACCAGTGCCCATGTAACTGCATCCAAAGGTTCTCTCAACAAGCACGGAGCTATTTCACTTAATAAACCAGACTGTTTGCAAACATAATGCTACTTGCATGGAGCGCTACCCACACAGAAGAGCGCTACCCACACAGAACCACACCACACTGCTAATGACTCCCATTATCCTCCTATTTGGAGTATATATACAGTGTGTGTGTGTATTGTACATATATTCCATTTTACTGGTCATCTTTGAAAAAAATCTTCCCTTTTCACGTGCTGTTAGGTTATGTTAGTAAAGAGAATTTGTTGCTTCTTTAACTTTTACAGTGGGGATGCTTGTTGTTTGCTGCCCCAGCTGAAGGGTAGCATATAAATTCTCCAAATAGAAGAATGATGCCATGAGTGAATCACACTCAAGTTATTTGAGCAAGACGAAGATTGCTTCTAATTCAAAGTGGCTCCTGGTGTATCACACTCCCAGCTTTGGATCCTCACCTTAATTTCCCTTGGGCGTGCTCTTCCTAGATCTATTGGCTGGTCAATCCTCGTTCATACTTCAGAGTAGTACTTGTGGAACATACACACATTGGTAGACAGATGACCCGACGCCTTCCACACTTTGTATCTTTAAACTGGCATCTCTTGTAAATCGTCCCCTGCTTCTCTTGACTGCAACTGTGAGTATAAATACTTCTGCCTAACGGATGGCCACTCTCATACATCTTATGTAGTGTGCTCTGACTCACAGAAGTTTATGCAGGAATAAATTGTGTTAATCTCTAAAGCACTGCTGGACTCCTGTTTTATTTTGTATCTTTGATTGTTCCCTTCCTTATCATCATCCCTGATATTAGGTATATCTAGATAGCCCAATTAAAATCTATTTACATAAAGAAGGGACTTTGGCTCAGTGGTACAGCATCTTCTTTGCATGCAGAAGGTCCCAGCTTAAGTCCCTGGGATCTCCAGTTTTTAAAGACAATCAGGTAGTAGGTGACGTGAAAGACCTCCGCCTGAGACTCTGGAGAGCTGCCACCAGTCTGAGAGGGCAATACTGACCTTGACCAGTGGTGGCTCCATGTGCGTTCAGGGCTCTGTTAGCTTGGCTGATGTTGTTGGCTGCTGTACACGCAAGCTCACATTTTATTTCTATTTATATCCTGCCTTTCTTCCTGACGGGGACCCAAAGGGGCATACAGCATTCTCCTCTCCTCCACTTTATCCTCATAATAACCCTTAAATGGAGAATGTGTGACTGGCCCAAAGCCACCCAGCAAGCTATTGTCCAGGAAAAGAACATGAGCACTGGGATATTCTGGAATTATCTTTTGATTGCAGCAGTTATTGTATAAAAGCATAGCCATGATGAACCCATGCTTTCCCTTCTCATGTTAATGGTAAAGAATCAAGCGGTTCAAACTCAATTCATGCCATTAGTCAGCTATTGGTTGCTTTATTGCAGCTTTGTCAGGGCCCACTCACAAATCACATTTGTTGCCCTGGAAATGAGACAGTGAAGGCTAGCAACCCTTCCACACTGTCATTGTTGTCACTCGTTCTTCCCTGTTGCTTTGGGTCCCCGTCCCCCCACTTTCCACATGTGTTTTGCTCCCTCTGGGACTTCTAGAGAGAGCAGAACACATTGGGGGGGGGACCCTGAAGCAATAGGGACAAACCAGTGACAAAAATGACAGTGCAGAAGTGGACTAGTTCACACACACTAAATAATCCACTTACAATCCACTTTCAGTGCACTTTCCAACTGGATTTTACTGTGGGTGATTCTGCATCTAGCAATCGCTCCACATTTTCTCAACTGGGAGGGGAAAGTGCAAATACCTTGGGGCAAATACCTTGGGGCAACGCCATACTGACTGCAAAGTCACCCCTGAATGGCCATATAACGTCCATAAATCTATGCAGAAGGTACCATAAAACCCGATGATCAAAGAGAGTGGAAGTGGCATGGAGTATGGAGGCTATCATAAAATCCGATGATCAAAGGAAGTGAAAGCAGCATGCAATGCAGAGGGGGATTTCTGTTCCAACGTGGTGAGAAAAGCCAATGCAGAATCAGCCTGTGTGAACTGGCAAAATCCAGTTGAAAAGTGCATTGAACGTGGATCATTTAGTGTGTGTGACCATAGCCTAGATTACCTTTCCCCGCCTTATTGTCCCAAGCCTTCCTGCAGCCCCTTTAAAAGAAAGCAGGAAGAGATTTCCAGAAGGCTGGTTAACCTTTGCTAGGCTTCACAGAAAGTATCATTGCCCTGCTTTTGCCTGCCTGACCTCCGCCTTTCCTCTAGGGTTGCAAGGTGCAACCTGGGAACTGGCAGGAGTTCAGTTCACCTCAGTCACCATGGCTAGTAGCCAACGATAGGGCTATACCATATACCTATCCTCAGATTGTTGATCACTTCCACTGCACACTGCAATGCGGGCCCTGAAACTTCAGTAGTTGAACTGCTGGAAAGACTGCCATCTCGATGGACTGTCCATCTCCTAGACCTTGTCACCTTCTGGCATTTGAGTCCTCGGCCTTGTCTCTTGTCATACCGGCAGGCTACAAAGAGCCCCCCGAAACCGATTGTCAGGCCTGGCACTGTCAGAACGTCCCTCTGCGGAAAATGATTACTGCGTCCTGAAAATGTCAATCAGATTTCAAAAATCATTGGAAGACGGAGAAATAAAAATGTACCATTTGTTTCTTTAAAAGAAAAGGGGAACAAAGTAAGGGAAGGCTCCGGGAAACGTGTTTAGGAGCACTTTGAAACGGTGGAGAGAAATGTGTCGCTGGAAACAAATACACGCTCAGCTGTCCAACTTTAATTTTTCACTGATAAGCCCTCCCTTTCCCAAAAAGCATTTCCAAGCCAATGCAATAAATAAAACTGCACAATCCTTGCCAGGATCCAATTTCCATTCCTGGTGACTAAGTGTTTCTAGAGCTGATATCAGCCCATACACCTCCCACTAACCAGGTGCCTCATGTGTCAGCTGGGGAGGGGGAACTGTGATGGAGGCTGTCAAAGCCAAGGACATCCTGCTCTTCTTGTAAGTGAAGCGGCCCCAGGCTCTGTGGCCGAGCCACCCCGAGAGCGCTTGCCTGTTGAGTCTTCCGTTGTTTGGGTTTTAATTCACTTTACTAAGATTGCTTTTCACTCACTTAAGTGACAGGTAGTTATTTGTTTTGCAGGGTTCCGTTTGACATTTTTTTGTTAGTGTAAAAATGCTAATAATAATAATTAGTGCTTTTTTAGAGTTGTCTGAGGTTTTAGCGCCGGCGCATATTGTTAATCTCAAGCATCCCCAACACTTGGCTGTGTATGGGATAGTATGATAGCATTTAATGATAACAAAAGGAGCTCATTATATTTAGACCAGATTGCAGTATCTTTCCACTTCTTACTTGCAAGGGAAGACTTTAACATCCTCTGCATTTGTTTGCAATGTTAATGCTTTCTAGAAGAACACCACAGCAGGGTTTGGGGTCTTGAAGATCCTCGTCAGTCAATTCTTACATCTCTTTCTTTATAACATGAATGGGGTCAGAATACCTATGTGTGCATGGATAGATGGATAAATAAGCACCCTTTTCTTGGGGTTATGTACGTGTGTTGGAAAGCCAAAAACTGTCTTTGAAACGCAAGCCGTCTACAACTTGATTTTTCTGCACATTTTGGGGAGAGCCAGAAAAACCCATCAAATTGACCTTGCTAATTACTCTCGCTCTGACCTGGATGGCCCCGGGTAGCCTGATCTCATTGGATCCTAGAAGCTAAGTCCAGAGTTGCGGCACAGAGGCAGGCAATGGCAAAGCCACCTCTGAACATCTTTTGCCCTGAAAACCCTCCAGTGTCACCATACGTCAACTGCTACTTTTTTGGGGGGTTGTATTTTGTGTGTGTGTCTGTGCACACCTGGAAGTCATGGAAACCTCTGGTGACTGCCAGTGAGGGGGAGCTCACCACCTCCATGGAATCAGCCGCCTAGGGAGGTGGGGAGCTCCCCCTCACTGGCAGTCTTTAAGCAGCGGCTGGACAAACACTTGTCACTGGGATGCTCTGAGCTGATCCTGCATTCAGCAGGGGGTTGGACTAGATGGCCTGTATGGCCTCTTCCAACTCTGTGATTCTATGACCCCTACTGGGGGCCTGGAGGATATTCAGAGAGGTGGCTGAATAAAGCCTGCCCCCACCGCCCAACTGCTGGTAGTCCAAGGAAGTCTCCCATCCAAGTACTTGCCAGAGTCGCCCCTGCTTAGCTTCCAAGATCTGACGAGACTGGACTTGCCTGGGCTATCCCCATCAGGGCCAAGTCGGCTGCTACTTGATGGCACTTTCCATCATAAATCACTCTCAATGTTGCTGGGTTTTTTAAAAAAAGGGAATTGTTAATGTCCATATAGAAGAAAGTAATGTGACGTTCAGGCACCCAGGTCAACATTTTGCAAGCTGTGTTAACTTGGCTGCACTGGATCATTCATTCAGGAGGACTACAGTGTGATCTAAATCCACCCTTCTATCTAGGTCCCTTTTTTCTACAGGAACTTTTTCAGCCGTTAAAGCTGCCACCATGGAAACATTTCTTTTGTGGGCATTTTCCCCTAGCTTCTGTTGAGGTGGAGAGGAGAGCAAAGCTTCATGCTGTGACTATTATACATGCTCCCATCTTGTTATATATTGAGACTGGAATATCCCAGGACTGTTCTACCTGAGACGGGCTGAGCTTGGACCCCAAGAACAATAGCCGACCAGGACTCTGGAAGTAACCAGTCAAGAAGTAATGTTATGTAAATAGCCTACCTTTGGGAGTGGGGTGTGTTTGGGTGTGGCAATTGCATGCTATTTAAACAGGGCCATGGCCCTGGAGTTTAGTCTTGTTCTTGCTGAAATCACTAATAAAGTAGAGCTGATCACTAGACTTGGAGTCTGCTCATCCATGGAACCCACTATTGAACACATCTTAATGTCCTTTATTTTTAGTTTTGTGGGATGAGTGGAGAAGCCAGTGGGGAAGCCATGTGGCTTCATCCTAGGGTCTCTCATTCCTGCCAAAACTGGTTACTTGAGACACATTGAGAAATACAGGGTGTCATCCAGATGCCGAGGCAACAACCTGGGATCCCCTGCACATCAGTCACAATTCTCAGAGCTGTGACAACAAATGTGCATTAAATATTTGCAATCCCATTTAGAACATTCAATTTTCTTTAAAAAAAAAGTTTTCCCAGAAAAATCATATTCAAGGACGCTAGCTGGGAATTGGCAAACTTAAGTGGGGAAGAAGAAGAAGAGTTGGTTTTTACACCCCACTTTTCTCTACTCTGAGGAGTCTCAAAGCGGCTTACTATCACCTTCCCTTTCTCTCCCCACAACAGGCACCTTGTGAGGTAGGTGGAGCTGAGAGAGTTCTGAGAGAACTGTGGCTGGCCCAAGCTCACCCAGCAGGCCTCATGTGGAGGGGGATCAAACCTGGTTCTCCAGATTAGGACCTGCCACTCTTGACCACTATGCCATGCCAGCTCTCAATATTGCCCATCACCTAGAAAGTCAGGTGTCACCAAAGGTTCAATCTGCTGCCACTGGCAAATATAAAGCTCTCAAAGTTGCTGTTTCCCAACACTTTCACTAAGGGGGCTACCAGGTCTTCCTTCTGAATCATGAAACATAGCCTGCCTTGGACCTTCACCCTGTCTTAATCTTGAGACTAAACAATTCTGGCTTCAGCCTGAGTGCCTGCCAGGTGTTTGGTTGCCCTGATGCCTAAGTGCCTGACGCTCAGAATGAAACATCCCCTGCTTTATAGAGTTTCACAATACAGACTCAAAGTTCAAAGTTAATTTTAACAAATCTGAAGCTGCCCCATTAAATCTCCCTGACAGGACTCTTAGAATAACCTTCACTCTCCATTCTCATTGAATTGGACTTCTAAAACATGAAGGTACCCTGGTGTTCAGATTATTGATAAGTGCTCTCAGCTTCATAACAGCGCTTTTGAATTTATGCTCCATGCAGTAGGGAGGGGGAAAAATAGACATATGGAGAAATGTGTCTGCCTTACATTAACTGCATAGCTGCAATTATGGATGGTTGTATTGTCCAAATTCTACTTCTTATTTCAAGCTATTCCAATTTATCTTGGTGGGGTTTTTTTCAAACTGAAGGGACAACAAGAGTTTTTGGTCAACTTCCTTAGAAATGAGAAGTAAAACCTAAATAGATAAAAGGCAGCGGGGGGGACGACACTAAGTGAGGTGATAGAATTCTGAGGCAGTAGAATAGGGTGTGTGGCTATGGGAAACTGCCCACAAATGAACCATTAACTCCGCACAAAGAGAGAAGTTTTAGACTGCACATGTAGAGACTGAAAATTTCTTCAGAAACTTTGAAAGACTAAAATATCTGTGTACCCCCCCCCTTCATGGATTTTTTTAAAAACAGAAATTTGAGGAAAATCTATATAATCCTTTCTTATCTAACATAACCGTATTTTAATGCTTTAACAACATAAACTGCATCATTTATAACTCAGCATATAAAGTTGACTATTTGGCATGTTTATGAAATTTAAATGTATAAATGCGTTCATTTTCTACAAGCAAAACTGAATACACCGAATACCAGATAAAGATCTGCCAGTTGCTGCATCCTAGCCTATCTTAGCAAATGTATCTTAGCATTTACAATGGTGGGGGTAGTTGAAAACAGCAAATGTGAATGCTGTTGTTAATGAAAGGAATTGTATTATTTGAATAGAATCAAGCTCAACAGGACCAACACCATATCTGGATATAGATCTAAACTTTATAACATTAAAAACATGAAATTCTTCAATAGTGTGTTATCAGCACAAATATTATAGCAATTCTGTGGACTCAATGCATCATGTTTAAACAATAATAGATCCTTGAGCATATGATGCATATGTCTATAATACACCAGGTTATCATTATCTACATAAATATATACATTATCTATGTAATTTTAATATAAAAATCTTCATACCACACATTTTTAATGAGTAAACCTTGCTTTTTTAAAAAAAAAAGAAAAAGAATTTTGCTCATTCCAGTGAAGATATTTCATAGGAGTTTTTTCAACACTCCCTGCAAATTGGGTGGGTGGGGGAGTACTCAGGGAATGGGGGGGAACAGCCCCTCCGAGTCCTCCTCCCCGCCCCCCAGCCTTCACATCTCTGTTCATGTGCTGGGGTAGTTATCTTTCAGTTTATAGATAATTATTATTTGGGAGGGTGATGAAAAATGTAATCTCACTCCAGTACTCTGAAGTGGTACAATCCATTCTACCACCTTAGCACTCTGCCAGTTCACTTTGCTGCTTGAATGGACAAGGGCTAAATCTAGGTAGAATCATAAGTAGGTTTGCCAGTTCTGGCTTGGGAAATTCCTGGGGATTTGAGGTGGTGCCTGGACTAATCTTGGAGAGGAAAGAAAGATTGTGAGGATATGATGTCACACAGATGTCAAAGGTCAGCTCCAACCAATGTTCCCTCTAAGCTGTGGAGTTTTGTGAGCAAAAATTCTACTTTGTGAACTACTGGCATTAAAGTTGTGAATGAACGATTTGGCTACTGCATAAATTAGCTTGCTCTGGAGCCATCATTCCTGAGCTAAGACAAAAATTTGTGAGTTGGAGGCTAAAAAACTGTGAGTTAGCTCACACTAACTCAGCTTAGAAAGAACACTGGCTCCAACTCCTTCCCTTCCTGTGACAGCACTTGCTCTCACCAAAATTTTACATTAAAAGTTCCTGCCTCCTATCACTTCTACCCTTTCCTCCTTTTTCTCCTACCTAGCATCACTTGTACACTTCTGTTTGTGTGTGGTCTGTATGATATAAACCTTTTTATCCTAAATATTTGTGCCTGGTGTCAGTCAGCCAGTTATGCATTTATTTATTTATTTCAATTTCCATCCCACCCTTCCCGTGAACGGGCTCAGGGTGGGTTACAACATTAGTTACAGAACAATCAAAGCAGACATTAAAAAATGTAAAATCTTAACCCCTATAAGGCTATAACGATGGCATTCAAACTACTTCAGACTATTTCCATAGTGTCCCAACAGGCCAGTCAGTCTGATGTCAAAACCATGTAAGTTGGTGGAAACTGTTATTAAGGAGAGAATTAGTAGGCACATTGATGAACAAAATCTACTGAAGAAGACTCAACATGGATTCCATAAGGGAAGATCTTGTCTCACTAACCTGTTAGTGCTGTTAGAGGAGGTGAACAAACATGTGGACCCAATAGATGTTGTTTACCTTGACTTCCAGATACCTTTTAATAAAGTTCCACATCAAAGGCTCCTCAATAAGACAGTAGTCATGGGATAAAACGACAAGTCCTCTTGTGGATCAAAAAACTGGCTAATTAATAGGAAACAGAGAGTGAGTATAAATGGGCAATTTTTACACCTCAAAAAGGATATAATAGCATTGGGGAAAGTGCAAAAAAGGGCAACTAGAATGATAAAAGGGTTGGAATGCTTTCCCTATGAAGAACGGTTAAATGCTTGGGGCTCTTTAGCTTGGAGAAATGATGGCTGAGGGGTAACATGACAGAGGTTTACAAGATTATGCATGGGATAGAGCAGGTAGAGAAAAGAAGTACTTTTCTCCCTTTCTCACAATACAAGAACTCGTGGGCACTCAATGATATTGCTGAGCAGCAGGGTTAGAACGAATAATAGGAAGTACTTCTTCACCCAAAGAGTGATTAACACATGAAATTCCTTGCCACAGGAGGTGGTGGCGGCTACAAGCATGGATGGCTTCAAGAGGGAATTGGATAAACATAAAGAGCAGCAGTCCATCAGTGGCTATTAGCCACAAGGTATAGATAGGAACTCTAGGCTGGAGCAAGTGATGCTCTGTATTCTTGGTGCTGGGGGTGTGTGTGCAACAGTGGGAGGGCTTCTAGTGTCCTGGCCCCACTGGTGGACCTCCTGATGGCACTTGGTATTTTTGACCACTGTGTGACGGAGTGTTGTACTGGATGGGCCATTGGCCTGATCCAGCATTGGTTTCTCTTATGTTCTTACTAGCAGAAAAGCCCGTTGTGAAACCGATACAACGGGATCTAGAAAGATGTGGTCTGTAACGAACGCATAGGCTGGATGGTGGTAAGGTAAACAGTAGTGGGTGAGGGTGGGAGGGGGTGGGGGTG
>NW_015170894.1:831827-853495 GCF_001447785.1 Gekko japonicus | reverse complement strand
TGGGGGGGAGTTTGATGTGTGGAATGGAGTGAAGTCCAATCTGCTTCCATATGCAAAAGACCTTGAAGGTTCCATACGCAACTGACATTCTAACTGCCTTGCGGGGGGGGGGAGTTTGAGGTGTGGAATGGGGTGACGTCCAATCAGCTTCCATATGCAAAAGACCTTGGAACGCTGGGTGGGACTGCACAAAGCAGCCAGTCAACCTAGCCAGTGTCTTCTGAGTGGCAGTTTTTCCGGCCTAACACTAAGGAGGTGAAATTTAGAATGTTCAATATAGAATGTTCATACTCGTATATATAGGGAGAGATATTTTTAATTGAGTTAAAAGCGGAAAGGGCTAAATCCCATAAGGGATTCCAGATGGTAGATACCCGAACCTTGGTTAAACCAAGGCAGGTTGTTGTTCAGAGTCCTCAAAAATTGAAGACCTTGTAATAAATGAAACAGATGGTAACATAGGGTTGCCAGCCTCCAGGTGGGGCCTGGGGATCTCCCGCTTTTACAACTGATCTCCCATTGACAGAGATCAGTTCCCCTGAATAAAATGGCTGCTTTGAAGGGTGGCATTGTACCATGCTGAGGTACTTCCCTTCCCCAAACCCCACCCTCTACTGGATCCACCCCCAAAGTCTCCAGGTATTTTCCAACCCAGACCTGGCAACCCTATGATAACAGGATGGTAACACTGACCTTTTAAAAAAACCCTCACAACCAATGCTTCCTCTAAGCTGTGGAGTCTTGTGAGGAAAAATTCTACTTTGTGAGCTACTGGCGTTAAAGTTGTGAGTGAGCAATTTGGCTACTACATAAATTAATTTGCTCTGGAGCCATCCTTCCTGAACTAAGACAAAAATCTGTGAGCTGGAGGCTAAAAAACTGTGAGCTAGCTCACACTAACTCAGCCTAGAGGGAACACTGCAGACTGCAGGTTTTTCTCAGTATTGAGGAGAAAAATCCACTCTGAAGGCCCATAGGGGAATGCAGGCCAACAAGTCCCACCTTTCTCTCTATCCCTATCTGGCCTCTGGCTTTTACTGTCATTACAGGCAACAATAAATCAGTTTCTTGCAGACTCTATGGTATACCAGTCTGCCCTCTGAAGTTGCTATTTTCTCTTGTGAAATCGATCTCTGTGATCTGGTGACCAGTTGTAATTCTGGAAGAGCTCTAGGCCCCACTGTGGGGTTGATAACCCTAATTATAAATCATATGAGTATATTTGGCCATGGCTGCAGTCTTGATCTACTGTGTAGATTCTTAATGAACACCTAACAATATTTCCTTTTTTCCCCTCTTCGCAGTCATCCCACGAAAAGTCTAGAAATTAGTACCCAAATTACTACCTTGCTGGTTACTGGGGTTTTTTGTGTTCTTGGGTTCCTTGCTCACTGCATCCCTATCTATGCAGAACATAACACTAGGTTATTGGGATTAAAGAGGCTTTATCCTGATCAGTTCACATTCCTTATCATATGAAGCTGTCATCTACTTAGTCAGACAACTGATACATCTAGCTCTGTATTGTCAATTCTGACTGACTGCAGTTCTCCAAAGACTCAGACAAGGGGTTTCCCCAAGCCTGATTCTAGAAATCCTTTAAACTTGAGTTGCTATGTATGCAAAGGATGTGTTCTGTCACTGAGCTATGGACCTTATACTTGGGGAGATGAATTGTTATCTTTTTATATCATTAAAGGGGGGGGGGTTAAAAAGCTAATCTCAGGGGTATGGCTCATAGATTTTTGGTTTTTTTAAAAAATTACTGCTATGGTAAGATTTTATAGCAGCCTGAATAGCCCTGACTAACCCAAGCTTGTCAGACCTTAGGGGGAGCGGTGGCACAGTGGGTATATCCCACTGCCTTAACATCCAAACTGTGTCAGTTCGAGCCCCGCGCTGGTGTGAGCAGCCAGCCTGTTGTCCCCAGCTCATCGTCCACCCAGCGATTCGAAAGCCTCGGTGAGTAGATAAAATGGGAACCACTCCTTAGAGAGGGTGGGCACACCAACTCCCCTGTGGGAAGGTGTTAGCTGTCGGTTGGGACGTCCTGCTCCAGGATCGTAAAGGCGGAAGAAACTACTCGGCTACAAAAAATCCCTGCAGTGGGATGCTCCAGCCAGGCAGTGTGGCGATACGACATACAGGTCCTGAAGCCCCAACGTCATCAAGCCGGTCGACGCAGCCGTTTGGGACATGACTGATCCAAGCCAGAGACGTTTCCACCGTGCAGTTACGGCGTGTGCAATTAAAAATGAATTATATGTTTTCTTTCCTACCCCCTATGAAACATTGTTAGTCCCCTGTCTAAAAGTGTAACTGTAAATCACTTTGAGCCCACTCGTGGGGAAAGCGATTAATAAATCGAAAGCATTATTATTAGAAGTTAAGCAGGGTCAGCCATGGTCAAGTCTTGGATGAGATGCCACCAAGGAAGACCTGGAGTTGCTATGCAGAGGAAGGCAATGGGAAACTACCTCTGTTCATCTATAGACTTGAAAACCCCATGAGGGTTTGCTATAAGATGGTTGTGACTTGATGGCACTTAATTATTATTATCAGATGTGGCACTGACCTTCCCATTATGGCAGGTTATTTAAAATGATTGAAAGTGGGTAGTATCATTGACCAAACTAAGGGGTGATGGTCAAATAGCTTTAAAAAACTAAGTTTAAACAAGGGATAACCAACTCAGATCAGTTTCGGGGGGTAGCTGAGTTGCTGTGCAGTAGAACAGCCAGTAAAATAGCCAGTTATCACCTTAGACACCAGCAAGGGTCGAAGCTCCCTTCATCAGATACGACTCAGAGCAGGGTTCCTGTCTTCTCCCACCATGGCTTCGCTTGTCATGCAATTGCCTGAGGTGATAAAGCCCAATAACCCTGCAATGAGTCATCACAGCATTGTCCTGAGAGTAGGAAGTTGACACGTTTAGGTTATTAAGAGATAACAGCAATTTTAAATAACCTTCCAGAATGGGAAAGACTACACCAAATCTGACCGGAGCGGTAATAGAAATTAATAATTAAACATCTATTTTCTTTGGTGGCCTTTTGTGAAATCTACTCAGACAAGACAGAGCCGGTGGAGAAAATTAAAATCCTATACGTTTATATACAGAACAAAGACAACGGTTCTGTAATTGGCACTGCTCTGCAGTACTTTCCCTCTGTCCTAGTTTTCTCACAGACCAACGATTTTAGAGAAGAAGGGGGAAAAAATCAGCCAGAGAAATGCCGATATCCCCAGAAATGCAGAGACCACACGAGAATATTGACAGGATGTTACCTGTCTCCCCTATACAGGCAAACTGTAATGGCTGCAGGCTGTGCCAGGAAGTCTCAAAGAGATCAAAAACCATACTATTAAAAATGTATTTCAGAAATAAACAGCGTAAATCACAGCAATGAAGTATAAATTAGAAATGAGCCGGTGTCGGAAATATCCACATCTCCCTGGGAAAAAAAGAAGACAAAGAAGTGTCCTTTGAAGATAACTCGTTTGCATAAAGATTTGGCTAGTGAGGATTGTGTCTGGACTCTTAAAAAATGAATCTCTACAAATGTAAATCCAAAGACCTCACAAACAGGGGCTCTAGGAGGAGGTGACAGTGCTCCCTATGATGCTATCGGTGCTCAGGGGGAGATCCGTAAGGGGGAGGACAGAAGACAACTCCCTGCTCCAAGGAGTTTACAGTCCAATTTTCAGCTGTTGGTAGAACACAAAAATACAAGAGAGGGAACAGAAGAGGCAAGAGTAACAGAGACTGGGAGAGGCCTGGATTACAGGGAAGAGCAAATTAGGGAGCCACAAGAACACAAGTTGGGGATGACCAATTGGGAAATGTTCCTCTTTCCCAAATCCCACCTTCCAGGATGCTTAATTTCTCTATCTCCCTTGGTATTTTCTTCCTTTAACTGACTCTCAGGATTCTGCAGGCAGCTAACATGCTCGGTCCTTACCAAGCCACTGGGGAGGATCTTTTAATATATATAAAAGATAAACCCACGCCTTGTCCCTACCTTAGTAGTATGCAGAAAGGCTAACCTTGCCTGTGGGTGGCCCAATTTTGCTGCCTTCTTGTTAGGCATTGGACCATCAGTTGCTTTTAGAGGGAACAAGCTGGGGACCCACAGGGAGATAAATAGAGAGCAGAATGATTTGGAAATTTCCCATTCCCTCAGCTCCCACTCCAGAGTTTAATAACTTCTCAGTCTCTTGAGCCGGCCACTTTCTCTAACTCTTGCTCATTCATCAGTCTGTGCTTTATTGTTCCTATTAAATTACAAAACCATGATTTTTTCCGCATACCTGAGTGGTTCCCTGAGCATCTAAAAGCCTCTGTTTTATATGTGGGTGGCCTGGTTTTTCTGATTTCATGACTGGCAGAAGCCATTTACTTTGCTATTCAATCTTACCTGTTGTCACACAACATATCAGAGGATAGTGAGTGTGCAATGGAGGATGTGGCATTAGGACAGGAAAGCTCCAGGCCCAACATATTCATTTGAAGTTGTATAAAGATGCTAAATGCATACAGGTGTGCACATGTAGGCAACTCTCCATATAATCCTAAATCCTGAAAAACTGATTTCCCTTGACAATTGTTACTTTTGGGGGTGTCCAGCCACGCATACCAGCAGGATATGCTGCCTCTGATCATCCTAATAGGAGCAGAGGCCATTTTGTCTGAACATGATGTGCCCATGCATACTTTCAGCTACACTACATACTACATGAGACCCTGTCATGGTTCTGTGTATCATGAACTGAAGCAGAAAACAAGTGT
The DNA here is from genome assembly GCF_001447785.1 of Gekko japonicus. NCBI lineage: Eukaryota > Metazoa > Chordata > Lepidosauria > Squamata > Gekkonidae > Gekko > Gekko japonicus. The sequence continues at coordinate 848,706 of NW_015170894.1, read as the reverse complement.
GGAATGCCCTGTTTAGATGAAATGGTGACTGCATATATCAGGAAACTCATGGATAGTGCACAGTTCTGCTAGGTATGGTTATCCCAAAGGTAACGACTTAAATCAACTGTGCGACTGAACAACAACAACAACAACAACGACTTAAATGGCTAGAGAGAAAGCCGTATGTATTCATACTTGTACACATGAAGGATCTTTATAAATTTTCAAATCAGAAATGGGTAGGCGGAATAGGGGGCATCAGTGACAGCATGATGTCACTTTCAAGAAAAACCCAGAAATGAGGTCATGCCTCTTTGGTGAATCACCAGCAATTCCTAGAGAGGACTGCTGTCACTTCCAGGTTTTCCCCAGAAGTGATATCAGTTCTGTCTAAGTTTCCCTAGCAAGTGACTTCAGTTCTTTCTAGAAATTGCTAAAAAACTCTATGGTTTTCCTGCAATTGACTTCATGCCACTGGCCCATTGGCCATCTTTTTTAAAAAAATTCTCCCACCGTAGCAGAGGTAAAGAAGAGGCAGGGGTGGGAACTGGGGACTGGCAACCATATCCTCACACCATGTACTCCATCTCCATGGATATTTTGAATGGAAATGATGACAATGTAAGCAAAGTTCACTATAAGTACTTAAGCTTTGTTTTGGTGGGAATAATCTTGATCAAAGTAAGGCTGCTGCCATCCCATTGAAGTCAGTGAGATTTAAGAAGGCTGGGTGCAGGACTGCAGCTGTAATCTTTTGGAAAGCTTGAGCTTTACTACTCTGTCTCATGCCTAAAAGGATTTAGTCCCATGTAATGAAGAAAATAATCTAGAACGCTGCTTGAATTTAATGAATGCTGTCTAGCAAGAGCAAATCACCCGAGGACACTGTCTGAACTGTTAGAACGCCTGAAATGTTTGATGCCTGTATGCAATTTAAAACCAAAGACAGATAGATGTGAAGATCTTCCCAGGGAAGTTATCAAATAAAAATCATTCTGAACCCACTACTGATTAGATATGCTTTAACACATACCAGTTTGGCTCATGTCTTGTTTCTTGTTTGTGAAGAGGGTCTGACTGATAGAGAGCTGTTTAGATACATCCCAACAAAGTTGGATGTGTTCATTTACATGATTATGACTATTTTCACCCACAATCAGATTTTCTCACCACTGCTCCCTGCCACCCATAAGCCTCTTCTTCCATTTTTTAAAAACGGCTCACCACAATTTTTTTAAAGTCTGAGATTTTTGAGTTGAGACATCTTACTTTGTGTCTTATTGTGCCTTCAGTGTCTGCCCATGAAGTTTGCTAACCTTGTGATGAGTTCTTATAATCCTTTCCCAGATGCCATTCATTGCAGAGGTGCTAAAAGCAGAAAGTCATCTAGCGGATATCAGTTATTTAAAGGATGTATTTGATTGCACAAGTAGAAGAGAAGAAGAAGAGATTGGATTTATACCCCGCCCTTCACTACCTAAAGGAGTCTCAGAGCGGCTTACAAACTCCTTTCCCTTCCCCTCCCCACAACAGACACCCTGTGAGGTGGGTGGGGCTGAGAGAACTCTGACACAAACTGCTCTTTTTCAAGAACAGCTGTGCCAGAGCTTGTGACTGACCCACGGTCTCATCAGCAGTTGCAAGTGGAGGAGTGGGGAATCAAACCCGGTTCTCCCAGATTAGAGTCCGCTCACTTAACCACTACACCAAACTGGTGTACAAAGGGGTCATCTGCAAACTTTCTAATGCTTCGTACAAATCAATGCAATGCTCAGAATGGCTATGACTCAAGGAGATACTGCTTCTTTTCTTGTAAATGAGATGATTTAGTTCCTGAACTAGGCAAAGGCAGCAGCAAGGTTTGATGCCCAAATGGCTATTGCAGGACTGATCGACATAGTGCTATACCCATGAAGAACTTTGCCATAGATCTGGAGTTTACCTCAGTCACCAGCACTGACCATAGTGTGGGAGCTGCTAGTTTTCAGAGCAGGGTCTGTGATGTGAAACATTCTAATTCAAGCTAAGCAGATGGTAAAGTGTCTCTATATAAAGGAATTCAGAAGGCTTGTTTACACAATTGGTTGTTATAGCAACCCTTTAGCTCACACTCTGATTTGTTTGTACAAGTGAACCGAGGGTGAAAAAAAAAATAACACCTGGATAATGAGGGGGCTCTTGATGCGATAGTACAACAGTCTGAACACTGTCTACAGTGGTCTGAGTTAGGTGGAGAATCAATGTTCCCTCTAAGCTGTGGAGTCCTGTGAGCAAAAATTCTACTCTGTGAGCTGCTGGCATTAAAGTTGTGAGCAATCAATTTGGCTACTGCATGGATTAGCTTGCTCTGGAGCCATCCTTCCTGAGCTAAGACAAAAACGTTTGAGCCAGAGGCTAAAAAACTGTGAGCTAGCTCACACTAACTCAGCTTAGAGGGAACACTGCTGGAGATCACAACTCAGTATGAGCCGAACCACACAGCAGCCCAGGAATGAAAACTGTGTATGTGGGGCTGCCCTTGGGAAGAGGACAACTGTTGTAAAGTAAGAGCAATTGAGAATGTATTGCCATGGTGAACTAGCTTTGACATATCCAGGTAGTCAACCATGTAGTCCCATTCCACTATAAGAACATAAGAGACGCCAATGTTGGATCAGGCCAAAGGCCCATCCAGTCCAACACTCTGTGTCACACAGTGGCCAGAAATACCAGGTGCCATCAGGTATTTCTGGCCACCGTGTGACACAGAGTGTTGGACTGGATGGGATGATTTCATTCCTGAACTAGGCAAAGGCAGCAGCAAGGTTTGATGCCCAAATGATAAAGGGTGCATGCACACGAAAGCTCATACCTTGAATAAACCTTTGTTGGTCTTAAAGGTGCCCCTGGAATCAGAATGTGTTCTACCAGCTTTGACCAAGTATACATCAGAGTCAGCCTTATATTTCATCTTGATCCTAAATAGCTTGTTTGTTACCACCGCTGTATCAGATATGTACCATGAGAGTTGAAAGAGGAGGTGTTGTTGGTGACAGGCTCACTAATGAACTCATTTTCCCCGGACACTCGTCAAAGCCAGACCCTCCTGATATGACATGGGTCGTAATCAGTTGGATACAGTGGCAAGTTTCCACTTGCACTAGAGCTCTTGCACACAGGGTTGTCAGCTCTGGGTGGGAAATTCCTAGAGATTTTGGGGGTTGAGCCTGGGGAAGGAGAGTTCTGGGGGGGGGGGGGACTTCAGCAGAGTATAATGCCATAAAGACAAACTTTCAAAGTAGCCATTTTCTCCAGGGAAACTGATCTCTGTTGGCTGCAGACCAGTGGTAATTCTGGAACACCCGCAGACTCAGCTGGAAGTTTGCAATCCTACTTGCACAAGGAGAAACCCACCCCTCCCCACAACAGACACCTTATGAAGTAGGTGGGGCTGAGAGAGCTCTGACAGAAACTGATCTTTTTCAAGAACAGCTCTTATCAGAGCTACGGCTTGCCCAAGGTCATCCAGCAGGTGCAAGTGGAGGAGTGGGGAATCAAACCCGTTTCTCCCAGATTAGAATCTGTGTACTTAACCACTACACCAAAGTGGCAGTAGCTGCTTACACCAAGTTGAGCTTAGTGTATCCACGCTTATGTTTCTCTTTGCCCAAAAACATGTGCAAACAATTTCTGTGCACTATAATATATTGGGAGAAGACTACTAGGTGAACTTGTGCAAACAGACCTGCACCAAGTCCATTTATGTTTGTACTCATGCATCTCTGGAGCCAAACCCTTCCAGTTGGTGGTGTTAAGACTGGCATGGGATCATTCTAATTCAGTATCGTCTTACAGTATTTAAATGTTATTCTGCTAATTGTTTTATAGAATTTTGATTTTTAACCTTGATTCTTGACCTGACTTAGAAACACAACAAAATGAACAGTTGAAAATAAATATACCAAGAACCCGCTCGTAGAATAAGGTACCGGCATGGACCACGATCTTGCAAAATTCCAGTGTATTCTGTACAGAAGATCTCCCTGCTGGATTGTACTCCAAATACGCACTGTTGATTTTGCATTTGGCCAAAGTCTGTCACAGCAGGCCGTACTCTGAGAAAAACCAATAAACCATCCCAGTTTTTCCTCTTTGTGAAAGTTTTCTTTCTTACGGCCGGCCGCTGTTAAGGAATACGTTCTGACAGTCCACGGATATTCATTTGTTTTGCCTCCAAGTTTTGCTGAAACAAAGTACTCCGATGAAAGATTTGACTACCTGAAACCATTTATTTTGGTAGCGTTTCCACCATTAACCTTAGATCATCCTATAAAGACAGCTGGAAAAGAAACAAATAAACACATCTCATTCATCATGAAGTGTGATAATAGAATGTTTTACGAACAGACAAAGTGCTTTTCTCCTGAAAGGAAACCATGCAATTTTAACACTGCATATGAGGATATTCCCCAGGCAAGTGGGGGAAAGCAAAGCTATATATAGATATCAAGGTGTTCTCATGACATCCCATTAACGGTAGGGACACCGCCTGAGGGGCTGTTTATGTCATCAGAACACTGTGCAGTTCAAGATGGAACCAAGGAGAGATTTGGGAGGGATCTGGATTTTGACACTGGACTTCATTGTCCCCATGCTTTTGAAAGGCAGTTCAAAATAAGAAGAAGATGATGATGATGATGATGAAGAAGAAGAAGTTTTAAATGCCTGCAAAAACCCCAAGAGGACGTTGGTTAAAAACATAGGTAGCATTGAGTCATGACATTTTGGTCTTACCCTATTTTAAAAATTGATAGCATGTGTATAGCACCCACAGTTTAAAAAAAATCAGGGCAATTCAAAGGAAGGAAAGGGGAAGAAGAGTATGAAGGAAAAGGTGGGAGAGGATGAAGGAGTTCATTATGAACATAACCAATGCTCCCTCTAAGCTGTGGAGTCTTCTGAGCAAAAATTCTACTTTGTGAGCTGCTGGCATTAAAGTTGTGAGCGAGTGATTTGGCTACTGCCTAAATTAGTTTGCTCTGGAGCCATCCTTCCTAAGCTAAGACAAAAATGTGTGAGCCGGAGGCTAAAAAACTGTGAGCTAGCTCACACTAACTCAGCTTAGAGGGAACACTGAACATAACATAAATGTCAGAAGGTTGATTCCACCAGTGGAGAAGGGCACGGAATCTGCCAAGTCCTCCTCCCTCTCTCTCTGCAGACCCCACACTGTGTCAAGCACTGTTCCTGGGGATTCCAAGAAAACATTTCAAAAGACCCAATGAGTTGCAGTAGAAGGATGTAGGAAAACCTTCTTCTGTGACCACCACTCTCCTCATGGTTCTGGTTGGGTACAACGTTATGTGCTTTTATGCTTTAGGGTTTTGTGGTCTGGTTTTCAATGGTTATTAATTTTATGATGTGTGTGTGTTTATGTTTTAATTGCCATCAAGTTGCTTCTGACATATGTCAGTCAGTCAGATTTTATTAACGATCTACGGCCAGTATATAAATAAATACTATAACAATCACGCGTAAGAAAGACAATAAAACAATAGCATAATTACAAATATTCAAAAATTGAATGCAAAATTTAAAACTTTGATAGGATGGTTATGCATATCAAGTTCCCACTATTCCTTCAGAAACATAGATGAAACATAATTTTATCACTTGAGCACAAAATTTTGCTATTTTCTTAGTAGTCTCCGTGTTCTCATCAGAAAGAAATTTATTAACAATCTCTTCCTCAGAGATTTTGGGACCTTTCAGTAATATCGGTAAAACAAAGTTCTGACTTATGGCAACACTATGAATGAATGAACCTCCAAAATGTCCTCGCGTTAACAGCCTTGCTCAGCTCTTGCAAACTGAGGGTCCTTGTGGCTTCCTTGGTGTTGAGTCCATCCATCTCATGTTGGGTCTTCCTCTTTTCCTGCTGCCTTCAACTTTTCCTAGCATGATTATCTTTTTCAGTGATTCTGGTTTTCTCATGATGTGACCAAAGTTCGGTAGCCTCAATATAGTCCTTTTCACTTCTAGGGAGAGTTTAGGCTTATTATAATTTCTTTCAACAGTGGGAGGGCTTCTAATGTCCTGGCCCCACTGGTGGACCTCCTGATGGCACCTGGTATTTCTGGCCACTGTGTGACACAGAGTGTTGGACTGGATGGACCTTTGGCCTGATCCAACATTGGCGTCTCTTATGTTCTTATGTTCTTAATTGATTTTATGATTTTATTTTTCAAGTTGCCAGCCACCTTGAGCAGGTCTTTGAAGGGGTGGCATGTGTTTTAAAGAAAAGAAAAGGAAGGAAGAGAGAAGTCATACACATTTTACATCACTGAAACCTGATCATTTTAAAAGCTTCTTGATTTTACCTCAATTGTAGTAAGTTGCATGTTCATAAATAACTAGCTCTGAAGCAGCGTGCAAGTTTGCATTTTCAGCTGCTTCCCACTTTAATACTATAATTCTTTTTGGGGGGGGCCATTAGTATTACACGTTCAGTCCATTCTACCCTTTCCTTGTTAAGGTCTTTTCCTTAGGAAAGACTCTTATAATGCCTTCTAATTCCATAATATCTAGTTAAGGCCTACAGTTGGAACATGCAAAGAAAGAAAAAAAGCATATGTTATGAGATTTTTTGCCTTCAGTGGCCAACAAATTAGCTTTAACTGTGTAGCCAGTTGGAAAGAACAGTTAGCACAGAATTGCCCTGCACCGCACCAAAGTCATTCCTTTGCTACCAAATCCTTTGCTCCATCCACCAGCCATTTCTGATTAAACTAAGCACTTCTGGCACTGACAGTTCTTAAATTGGGGATCATTGCCACCAGAGTGGGGAAGGGGGGAGAAATGAGCCAAATTCAGACTTTATACCTTATGCAAACTGAGAAACGGGGAAAATGAGCAAACAGGGAAATGGAGTACAAACTTAAGCAGAATGCCTGTAGCACCCTCCAGAAGGATGAATCTTACTACTAATCTAACAATAACCAGGTCTACTACTGAATAGGTGTCTAGAGACAATGATGGATAGAATTAACATGAATAAATTGAAACTTAATAAAACAGAAATGCTCTGAGTGGAGGGGGAAAGGCCTGTTTTCTGGATATGGATGCACTGTCCCTGAATGATCTGTTGCTCTCCCGTACTGCTAGGAAGTCAGTTTTCCTTTGGACAAACAGGGGTGTGAAGTTCTCCAAAAGGTCTTTTAGCACTCAAGGCTAAGCTGCCAGCTGCAGTCATGGCATTCAGTTGGTTCGGCGAGGCCTGTCTGCCTGCTTGCCAGGGCTTTCGAGGTGGGTGAATGGCAGGCACCTTTTAAAAGGGGAGGGGGAGAGATTTGGGGCTGTAGATTTTATATTTGGTTCAACAGAAAGTGCTTTTATCTGTTATCGTTAGCCACCTTGAAGGGTGTGTGTGTTTTAATAAATAAATATAAATAGAGAGAACTCTGACACAAACTGCTCTTACTGTAACACACAGTAAACTGCTATTACTGTAACACACTCTGTATGGAATCAGGTGGGTAGCCATGTTGGGCTGAAGCACATCCAATTGCTCCACTTCAAAGAAGAAGATGCTGTAAAGTCGGCCCCATGCTTGAGAGGAGATGGATGGCAGGGTCTTAATTAATTACTCTCAGCATTTGGACATATTTATTTTGACATGGAAGCTTATACCTTGAATAAAGCTTTGTTGGTCTTAAAGGTGCCACTGGACTCAAACTCTGTTGCACTCTGTGGTCCTTTCCGCACTTGGATCTCATCCCTGGTTTTATCAGAGTTCAACTCACGACACAATATCTTGCATTTATCCCTGGTTATAACAGCATCTGTTTATCCTGGGACAAGTGTGGGGCAAAACTGGGGTGACCTCAACGTAATGTGAAAACAAAAAATACCCAGAGATAATTACAGGGGTGAACTCAAGTGTAGTGTAGAATGTAAGTTTGGGGACAGGGTTGAACCAGGATTTAAGGTCTAGTGCGGAAAGGACCTACATGGGTCCACCCTTGAAGACGCTTCAGAAAGTTTAGTTGGTGCAAAATGTGGCTGCTAGAATCCTTCCTTGGGTGCACCAGAACAATCATAGAAAGCCAGCTCTTCAGCTTATGACTTGATTCTTGGCTCATTTTAGTCGACTGTTTTTTCTCTTTTTAAAGCCCTACGTGGCCTGGCTCCCTACATGGCCTGGTTTTCCCTATGTGCATCAACATTATTTACCTGAGGAAAGGTTGCCTGGAATCTATGAAAGAGCTTCTAAGTTGTCATCTTCAAATTACAGGATTTCCTTCCCTAGGGCACATGACTATTGCCCTCCCACAGGCCTTGTAGGCCAAACTAAGGACTCCTCTCTCCTGGAAGGCCTTCAAACGGGATTGAAAAGGGGGATCGCACTTCTTGACCATATCCGTCTGCTTTATTGTTTTTGAAGTTTTAATGCTGATGGGGTACCTTGTTTTTATGGAAACCAGTCCCTCTTTTTTAAAACTCCTCAGGGGTCTTTTCCACACTGGGTTTTTGCTGCAGCTCCGCTTTTACCCCCCCCCTTACAGACAGTAGCATTGGCTGATCTTGCTTTCCAGTTTCTCCTTCCTGGTTGGGAAAAACTCCCCAAGGAGAGGAACTAGGACAGCAATGACCAGTAAACAATAGTTTGGATGAGGGAGGGGGAAAGCCAATGCAGTTTAAAAGCCGAGCTCCAGCAAAAACCTGGTGCAGAAAAGCCCAGTGTTGTTATGTGTTTTTTTTTCTGCAGAAGTTTCCCTATTTTAAGTGGTAACTGTTAGCAGTATGTGACATTTCTAGTCTGTCCAGCATGTTACTAGTACATGACAAGGGAAGTCTGTCACCTTCATAAAAGCACAGACCATCTATCCTGGCAACACTATACTGTGGAGTCCCTCTGAGTATTGCCAGTGTCATACCAAATATCGTCAGCGGTATTTATCTGCTCTTCATCTCCGCAATTTATAGGAATGCCTAAAAAAATTAAAAGGGAGGGAGAAAGGAGAGAGTTCTGATTATTTTTGCATGAAGATTGCTTCTCCTTGCTCCCCATGATGTTTCAAGCTGCAAAGCAGTTCTTTTAAAAAATCCAGGAGTGTTAATTTATCCTCATGGCAACTATAATTAAAATACAACACTCTTAGCGGTGGTTGTAGTTGTGGCGGGAGAATGGAGGGGAACGTACCTGTAAAATGAGGGTTATTGTTGTCTCTGTTATTAATTAATTATTATCAGATGCTGCCATTTAAAAGGAATGATCTGTCTTTAGGATTTTGATGCTCCCTATTATCCTCATTAGGTAAATAGTGAAATAAAGATGAATGAATTAACAAGCAGATGAATTAATGATTAAGGCAGCCTGGCATACTTTAGATGAGGCTCCATTAAGAGCAAGGCTGAACTTCAGCATGAAGCGCCTGCAGTTCAAGGAGACACTCAAATGCTAATGAAGATTGGGTTTGAAATTTACAAGGACACACACAAATGCACTAATACACACACACAAGGCACTTTTACACACCCTGAATAATGCACTTTCAATCCACTTTGATTGCACTTTAGAGATGGTTTACAAGTGCATTTTGCCATTTTACGCAGTAAAATCCAGTTGTAAAGTGTGTGGAATAGTGAAATAAAGATGAATGAATTAACAAGCAGATGAATTAATGATTAAGGCAGCCTGGCATACTTTAGATGAGGCTCCATTAAGAGCAAGGCTGAACTTCAGCATGAAGCGCCTGCAGTTCAAGGAGATACTCAAATGCTAATGAAGATTGGGCTTGAAATTTTCAAGGACACACACAAATGCACGGATACACACACACAAGGCACTTTGACACTCCCTGAATAATGCACTTTCAATCCACTTTGATTGCACTTTAGAGATGGTTTACAAGTGGATTTTGCCATTTTGCACAGTAAAATTCAGTTGTAAAGTGCGTGATAAGTGAGTTGGAAGTACACTATTCAGCATGTGTGAAAGTGCCTTATACACAAATACAAATAGTCCAAAAAAGAAAAGGACATTAAAACACAAATAGTGTGATTCCTGAGATACCATTGGGTTGGATCCAATGATATGTAAACAGAAACACAAACTCACTTCATGGAGTTATACTTGTGCAAGCAGTAGCACTAGATTTACTACAGTATAGACCAATAGTCAGTAGTACCTTGCACAATGGTTTGTACAAGTTGGGATCCAAGAAGTTTATCGCAAGCTGCCAGCCTTTGTTTCTACCTGCACTAGGGCTCTAGCATGCACAGAGATCTTCCACTGAATCCAACCCACTGTGTACTTGAAGCCATACTTACACTTTTGTAAACGGAAAGTGGACTTTCAGGCCTTCAAAGATGTGCCTTTCTTTCCAGGCTGTTTTGATACCTGTCCTTTTAAAATTTCATCCCAGTTTGCTGTCCGTCAAATGCCCCATTTCCAAGCAGATCCAATTTTAGCCATTGTGGGTACAAGGGGACACATGTAGAAGGGGAATCTGGAAGTAATGTCACTGCACTGCATGATGCTCTAGAGTCTAGGGTTTCCCTTAATTCTATGGTAAAAGCCATAGATGTCAGTGAGGAAATTCCTAGAATGCCTTACAATGCAGGGGCATCAGTTCCAGTTTCCTAGCAGGGAGTGATGTCATGGTGGCACACACAGCAACTTCACTCCCATTTCCCCGTCCGCCACTCCATTGAGCGCCGACAGAGGGATGGAGAGTGCCAGTGGGTGTTCCCTCGCTGGCACCAGCTATCTGGCATCCCTATTCAGGAATGCTGAACTTTGAGGCACATGCCACATTGTCACACTATATTGCACTCTGGGTTGAGGAAAAGCAAAGAAGCAAAAGGGAAACCCTAACAGAATCATCAGTTCAGGTGGAGAAAGAAAGGAGAGTTGAGTTGAATCAGGTCACCAGTGAACAGAAAGTGGTCTTTGTTACTAGTTCTAGACTAAATGAGAGTAAATGTCTATTTAGTAGTAAAATGAGAAAACCAGAGGCGGTTAAAAGCCAGGGGTAGGCAGAACCAGGGAGAAGGAAGGGCCTCTTTGCTGGTGTGGAAGAAGGTCAGCCAGCAGGATTTGGAGGCTTCATACCCTCAGGAGAAGGCTGAAGGCATCCTGCCCGGGAGGGGGGAGCCAACCACAGGCTGCCACAGTAGTACGGCACCCAGAGGTTGCAGCTAAAAGGACTATGAAAGAGATACCTCTTCCAGGAGCAGATCTGGAAACCAGGTCTGAGGCAAGAAACACAGGGGCCAGATGTGGCTACTGCAAGAAGACTCAGATTACCCATATGCCCAGGAATCTATGACACTACAATTAAAAATGAGGCTCATCTATTTCTATGGCATCCAGTTGTTGTTGTGGATCCTGGAGGTGGATGGTATCTCCCAGTGGGGATGCAGCCACAGGGACTTGTGGAATTTCATGCATGTATACTGAGCTGATGGTTATGAATGAACTTAGCACACAATTTGTGAAGAAAATGGTTGGTTGCTGAATTCCCCAGCTGCAGAGGCAGTAGTGAGTGACTACTTAGTGATATGAAATTACTCTTTGTAGCACTTCAGCTCACCGTGTGCTCCTCAACAGCCTTTTACTGATTTCAATTCAAGGTGCTGTTCATAATTTCCATGTACTGCTTTCTTTGCTTCCAGGGGAAAAAAAAGAGGTGCGGGCCTTCATGCCTGTCTAGAAACACCAATCTTTGGTCCGGACGTCCTTCCATTGATGTGAAGGGTGTTCAGTGTTCAGCGCTTATATTAAAAGCAAATGTTGTTTCTGAACCTGGTGAACCTTGCCACAAATTACCAAGGATGCCAAGAGTTGCACAAAACAGGAGTCAAAACCCCACAGGTGCTTTTGTGGTATTGCTACCTGAACGCCCTTACATTGGGTGAGTAATGGCAAGTCGTTATTACTAGCTGTAGAGGAAGAAGAAAGGCATACGATTGTTTGTTCTGCTTTTCTTCGTATTCTTGTCTCAATTGGGCATGAAGATAAAAGAGCTCCTGTATGACTCAAGCTCTACCATTGAGTTGTTATGTTTACTCTGCCCAGGCTGCATTGTCTGACCGCTCTCTTGTTTTGCTCCAACGGTTGTACCTGGAACATTTGTAAAACAGATGCTGTCCCCTTCCTTTCAATTGTAATGTCTGAAGCATGGAACAAGCCTGGGAAGGAAGCTGGAGATTCTTCGGACGGGATTCTCAAGCCCAACTGCTGCATCGATGGTACGCAGTTTAAGCAATTTGAGATGTGCTCTGCCACAGAACAAACCCTTATGCATGAGGCGTGTCTGGCATGAGAGGTCCCCGATGGATAAATCCCTTTCAATAGATATATATTTATTTACTTTAAACAAGGGGCATGCTATATGATCGATTTTAAAATTCAGTGATACTTTTGTTTCAGAGGCTGGCCATACTGGCCTACAGCAGAATCATAGAATTACAGAGTTGGAAGGGACCTCCAGGGTCATCCAATCCAAGCCCCTGCACATGCACAATGCAGGAAATTCACAAATACCTCCCCTCCACACCCCCAGTGACCCCTGCTCCTTACCCAGAAGATGGCAAAAAACCTCTAAGATCCCTGACCAAAGTGGCCCGGAGAAAGATTGCTTCTTGACCCCAAAGTGGTGATCAGCATTTCCCTGGGTGTGTAAGAAACAAAAGTAGAACAACTAGATCTGAGTCCAGTGGTGCTTTAGAGACCAACAAGAGTTTCAGGGTGTAAGCTTTCGTGCCGCCCCTCGGGCCATTCAGGCCCTGCCATCACTCGCTGGCCATGACATTGCAACCACTCAGCCGTGCCTCTCCCGCGCAGCTGATGCCCATGCCGAAGGGAGCCCCGAAGCTGCCGCCATCCTTTGCGCGGCTCCCTGAGTCTCCTCCATGATCAGGTAGGCCTCCCTACAGAGCTTGGGGGAAGAAGCAAAGGACTCTTGCCCAGCCAAGCTCTTCGCAAGAACTGGTTCATCGGGTGCGAAGCTGGCTGTTAATATGCCAGCTCTGCCCCCGCACGAGTCACGTAGCTGTCCCAGCATACGTGTTGCCACTTCCTCCTTCAATGGAGGCAAAGGCGGCCCCAGCAGTACGGCTGCGCCATCTGCCGGTAGGGCTGGATTGCGAGAGTCAAAGTTCCCTTTGTCAGACACAGTAGAATAGCGGTGGAGATCTGAGTCCTTTTATCCCAGTCAGGAGGTGGGAGGGGGGCTGTAAAGAATCAAGATTGCTGAATTTGAGTGAATTCACAAGTTCGGGACAATGGACATCCCACGGCTGAATAGAGACATAGGATCTTTACCTCACTACAGATGTGAATATTCTACCTTCAAGCATTTCCCCTCTGCTCCAAGCTGATTACAATACACATTATACCCTTGCACCCTTTACAAGCATTCTTTACAACACCCCTCCCACCTCCTGACTGGAACATAAAGGGAAAATGTAGAAAACAAGGTGCAAGGTGAAATAATATTTATTAAGTTCTTGTGGATCCCTATGTGTTCTGCAATTCGCTTCTTCAGGCAGTGGCGAACCTACATTTTTGGGACCCTGAAGCTTGAACTGTTATGGGGGTCCCTTCTCAACCAGCAACGTATAGGGACATTTTGAGGCCATATGAAATGGGTATTACAGCATATTCTAAGGTCAATATTAAGTACTTCAACCCATTGGCTTATGATTCTGTAACTAAAATAGCCTTATTTTAATAACAAACACTTAAAAAAAACTCCCATAAATTTTGCTGAAAAATTCACTCATTAAAAAAAACACATTGCTTTAGTGCCCCTCCAGGATTAGAGGCCCTGAAGCTTAAATTTCGTTAGAAGAAGAAGAGAAGAGATTGGATTTATACCCCACCCTTCCCTTCACTACAGTCTCAGAGCGGCTTACAAACTCCTTTCCCTTCCCCTCCTCACAACAGACACCCTGTGAGGTAGGTGGGGCTGAGAGAGCTCTGACAGAAACTGCTCTTTTTTCAAGAACAGCTGTGCCAGAACTATGACTTGCCCAAGGTCATCCAGCAGATGCAAGTGGAGGAGTGGGGAATAAAACCCGGTTCTCTCAGATTAGAGTCAGCACACTTAACCACTACACCAAACTGGCTCTCCAGTTTAGTGTAGTTTCATAGTAGATCAGCCTCTGTCTTCTGGGGATCAGTAAGGTGATCCCCTGAAGAAGCAAACTGCAAAACGTGCAGGGATCCACAAGAACTTAATAAATATTATTTCACCTTGTACCTGGTTTTCTACATTTTTTCTGCCTATGAGTGCGGCCAATTTTGTTTTCATCGCTGTTGGAATATAAAGACTCAGATCTTCATTCTTGCTCGTATCTGACGAAGGGAGCTTTGAGTCTTAAAAGCTTACACCCTGAAACTCTTGTTCATCTCTAAAGTGCTACCAGACTCATCTAACTGGTGTATTTTGTGTTGCCATACCTACTGCTGTCTTGAAGAATTTCAAGCTTCTTAAAACCTGGTACATCCCTGTTTACTTTTCAGAATGAAAGAAACCCAGGTATAAGGAGAGCACCTGATCTCTTCACATTCTGATCCAGCAAACAGAAAATGGCAGTGATCTAAAAAGGTACTTGGCTTCCCAAAGCTGGCATGGATCACTGGGTTTTGTCAGGCTACTTCCCCCTTCTAAGGGCCATTTCAAAGATTCATGCTCATCCCTTGATTTCTTGATACTTGATAACTGCACACTGGATGATGACCAGATGCATTGTATGAACTGATGTCACTAGAATCATTGTGCTCAAGGTGATGTGAGAGTCCTGCCTGAGGTGTGTCATGGGCCATTCACTCAATAAAGTAATGACAGGATGTTTCAGCCATCAAGCAAGGAACACACACATATGAACCAGCTTTATCACCCTCCCTGAGTGTCATGTTGTTGTTTATAATCAAGAATAAGGACCAGCTGAAGACCCTTATGGAGATAGAGGTGGTGATTTCAGAAGGAAAAAAATGGCATATGTACTATAACATCATAATTATCAACAAATGCACCCACAAAATATACTTGCTGCTGTACTTGCCACCTCAGAAGAAGAAGTTCAAGTAGAATATCACAAGCTTCCTTCCAGTCACCACAATTTATGTTACTGTAAGAATTCACCTGATTCTGACACAATACAAGGGGCTCATGGCCGCCATTGACCTGATACCTGATCCTTTTAACTGGAGATGCTGGACATTGAAACTGAGGCCTTCTGCGTGCCAGCCAGATGGTCTGCCAGTGAGCCACAGCAATATATGAAGAAAAGTGGTAGGAGAGGCAGTCTGTTTTGCATATTATTTGCATTTTATTTCCTCATTATGCAGATAAAATACATTAAGTTGGGCATTTCCTATCAGCTGTATTTTAGCCTAGGCTAGCCCGATCTCATCAGACTAGCCTAAGGTCAATGAGCAAGTTTTCATCACAGAGTGAGGATTCGAACCTCAATGTACCAGATCCTAGTCTGACATTCCAACTACTACACCACACCGTACTGGTTCTTCTGTTCAACACAAAGCTGAGGACAGAGAGTAGGAGTCTAGTATCTGACTATTTGTTCATGGTAAAAGCATGGTTTCCTTCTCCAGTGTTCTGCCTGCCTTTATTTTCTGAGAGTACAGCAGTGCATGTTGGGATGAGATGCATTGATCTTACATCAGAGTTCACCCCAGACTGGAAGGGGGGGAGGAATCAATTAAGTTCCAGGAAATAGAGATGCCAGCCTCCAGGTGGGACCTGGGGATCCCCTGGAATTACAGCTCATCTCCATACCACAAAGATTCGTTCCCTGGAGAAAATGGATGCTTTGAAGGATGAACTCTATGGCACTGTACCCCACTGGTGTTCCTGTCCTCCCCAGGCTCCATCCCCAAATCTCCAAGAGTTTCCCAGCCTGTATCTGGCAACAATACCCTCCCATCCCCTGCCAGTGGCTAGGGAGGGGCTGGCAACTCTACCAGGAAGGGGGACTGGTGGCTAGCTCTGGCCTACTTGGAAACTGGATAAGAGAGCCAGGAAGTGGGCATGGCAGGATATTTAAAAATCAGAAGCTGGAAAACCTAGGGAAGGAAAGACCGGTTGGCTAGTTTCTCAGGGAGGAACCTGGGAGGAGGGCAGCCAACAAGGCTTGGGGCAGAGCCATTCCTGGCATGGAGGTAGGGAAGATGACAGGCTTTTCCAGCGGGGACATGGAGGTGCTCAAACTGGGCAGCAGGTGGGGCAGAAACCTGACCCTTGAGAAAACCTGTCCCTGAGAGCTTGGCCCTGAGACCAGTAACAAAGAGAACAACGGGTGCTGGGTGGGCTGACTCGGTGGGCCTGCTTGTCAAAATGCATCTGTTGAGTGTGAGAGCTTGTGCGTAAAGGTGCCTGACACAACTAGGTTTGCCAGCTCCTAGCTGGGAAATTCCTGAATATTTGGGATTGGAGCGGAAGTTTGGGGAGGGGAGGGACCTCCGCTGGAGGAAACCAAATCTCCAAGCTTTTGCCAAGGCCATGTTGGGAACCCTAGAAATAGGATTGCATCCTTATACCTCCATCTAGGGTTTACAGCCCCCAGTGCGTGCAGGAGATCCATAGAGTTTCCAGTGATTCCTAGGGCTACCTTTGTCACTTCCCATAAAAAACTTCCAGTAAATATACAAGCCTGCATTTTTTAAAAAATCTCTTGGGATGCTGTACACCTCCCCTCAACCCTCCTGCCATCGTGGTTTACACAGAAGTAAGTCCTACTGGGCTTGACTTCCAAATAGGTATGCTTAGTAGTGCAGTCCTAACATGGAAGATGTCACATATAAAGGACTGGGCTGTGGAAAGTGAAAATAATGATAAAGCAGTTGTTTGATGTAGATTTCTCAAAGAGCCAAGTTCCTTCCATTCCA
>NW_015170894.1:825296-831131 GCF_001447785.1 Gekko japonicus | reverse complement strand
GTCCTAACATGGAAGATGTCACATATAAAGGACTGGGCTGTGGAAAGTGAAAATAATGATAAAGCAGTTGTTTGATGTAGATTTCTCAAAGAGCCAAGTTCCTTCCATTCCATATTTTGCACAAAAACAGATTGCAATGTGCAGTCAAGGAACTGAATCCTCCAAGTATATTCAGAGGGTATTTCAATTACCATTTGCACCCTTTACAGATAATATACTTGCTTTCCTTGAATGTATGAAGGGGGAGCAGGATTACACCTAGATTATGAGCAGTATGATGCCTAGAGGCCCCACCCCTTACCTCTGCATAGGAAAGCTACTCAAAGAGCTCCAAAATAAGGAACATCTCATGAGACCAGGAGGAAATGATGACTTACATGGGTCAGAATATTAGCTGGATTTTGTTCGAATATACCATCCTTCTAATGTATTAAATCAAAATTGCTTTTTTGTGTGTTTGTGTGTGGTGCATTTCTTCCTTTCTCTGATGATTTCTGATGATGTAAGGGGCAGAACAAAAAGGGGGGGGGGATGCCAGGTGATAGATAACTTTCTGATGTTTTCTGATTAGGGAAGGAGCAGAACAAAAGGGGGGGGGGGAATGCCAGGTGATAGATAACTGATTTATTATACAAAGTCCCTATGCATTTTGTCATGAAGGCTTTGTCAGGGGAAATCCGAACATTCACCTAATGCTCGAACTGCCCACAGCAATTAAATACTAAAGAAAGTGTATAATAATTTAGTCACCTACCACCTGGCATTTTTTCCTTTTTGCTCTGCCGGCATATTGATGGGTGCAGCCCAGTTTTTCTTTATCCTTGGATATAAGGGAGCAACATTCCTTGAAAGAACAAGTGCAAATCTCTGCATTTTCAACTGAAGATCCAAACAGAGCACAAAACTGTATACACAGCTAGATATCTTTGCCCTTTGCAGGGTTCCTGACCACAGTGAACCCCCTTCTGGTATTGCACCCATCCATCCTCCCAACTGTGCACAGATCCTCCTGATTTGCATGATCACCATGTCATCTGGACAGGGGCAATGCACATATTCTGCACATGTGTTGTCCGAGTGTGCAGAAACTGGATTTTTCAGGGTTCTGCTCTGCATGCGCTAAAGCAGTACAAATTAGTAAAATACACATGTTACTAATGTTCAGACAACATGGCAACCGCACATAGCAAGAGCATCATGGGTAAAATATGCTCTTGATATACATGGAAGCCAGATTCCTGGTACTCATGGATCTGAAAAGGGCTAGAGAGAGACAATGTATGGACCACTTGCACGTGCGTAGGTTTTATTCACACGTTGGCTGAATGTGTGGAGGTCAGGAGTGTGGATACCATCCATGTTCAACCCTGATTGCCTTTCCACACTTTTACTGAGCATGTGAAAAGCTTTAAGTCAATCTCATCTTTAAGGGCTTTCTTTCCGTGATGATGATGATGTGGGGGAAAGTTAATGCTCATCAAATACTGAATCCTCCCTCTGAAAAGTCCAGTGAATCAAATATAATTGACAAGGTGCAATTTCTTCATTGACAGGATGTGATTCCTGCCCATCCATTTGGCATATGCAACAGAGAGAAGCAGGATATCGTTGCTTCCCTTATAAGTCAATCAAAGTTACTTGGGTCCATTGGCAGAAGCCCTGGAAGGCTGCTTGGCACCTGTTCCTTATTTCAAGGAACAGTCTTTCCCAGAAAGAATAGAAATACTGATGAAAAAGAACTCATTTTCCTCCTGTCTCACAGTAGCCCTGTTCACAAGTTACAGTGAATGCACAAAGTCTCTGTACAGAATACACTTGATTTTTCTTTTTACGTGCATTGAGTAATTCTCATGTTATGGTCAGCATATGTATAGTTGAATGTGTGATACAAATGTGTGATACAAACCCCACATGGATCCAGCATAGGCGTAATCTTCGTGGGGGCGGCGGGGCTTCAGCCCCTGCCGAAATTTTCAGGAAGGTGCTCAGCCTCCCCCGGGAGCGACCCTTGCTCCTAGCAAAGCAATGCCCCTGGCCCAGCCCCAGCCCCCCCCCCCGGGAAATTGGAAAGTCTACACCCTTGGATCCAGGTCCCCAGTTTCATTCGCAAAGTGAACACACGTTGACTCATTCTCACAAACAGATGTTAAGCATGCATAAGTAGGAAGTATGTGCATTCATTAGTATGTGTGAACCAGGCTAGAGTGCAATTCAGGTAGCAGCACTAAGCATGTTTGTTACTGAACCACACACACCAGTTTGCATCTCTGGAACAATATGAACTCAAGCAGGGGGAGGCAACCCCCAGGAAGAGTGCTAAAAGTGCCACACCCAGGTCCTTTTGTTCATCGTGCAGGCCCAATTTCCCACCCAAACAACTAAGGCACCAGCAAGATTTCCCACCCAATCTCCTGAGCCACCAGCAAGACAACTGGGGTTGGCATTGTATGAAAAAGGCAATGGGTGTGGCTTACAGCCATCATGGTGGCTCAGGACCCACACAGCTTCTAACCAGTCGAAGGCTAGCCCCTGAGGTACTGGCAGCCACAGTGGCAATGGGCTGGCTCTTAATTTATCTAGCAAGGTGTAATCCTCCTCTCCCCCATCCTTGAATTCCTGGCATACTAACATATTCACAGGCATACACTGCATTTTTTTCAGCACCTGGGGCAGTGTAATGGTTAGAGTAGGGATCCCCAACCATTTTGATCCTGTGGACATCTTTGGAATTTTGACACAGGGTGGTAAGCACAACCACAAAATGGCTGCCATGGGAGGTTTGGAAATGAAAAAAAATGTGAGGTGGATCCACACACCCAGAGGGAGTCCAAGTGCAGAGGAGAAGAGGGGTAACTGTAGAACTACACTGGGATGAGAGAGAGAGAGAGCGCAAAACTAATACTGTGGTGGCAGCTGCTGCCAGACCATTGTTATTTTAACTTAAACAGCCAATCAGATCTCTAATGGCCAATCAGAAGCCATTCTAGGCCAGAGCCCCACCCACTTTCAGAAAACTCTTGGCAGGTGCCAGGTAAGGTGTTGGCGGGTGCCACCATGTCCACAGGCACCATGTTTTGGACCCCTAGGTTAGCAAGCCCAATTAGGATCTGGGAGACTCGGGTTTGAATCCCCACACTGCCATGGAAACTCAGTAGGTGACCTTGGGTCAGTCATGCTCTCTCAGCTTAAGCTATCTCACAGAGGAGCTGTTCTGGGGATAAAATGGAGGAGGAGTGAAAGATGCTGTAACCTGTTTTGGGTCCCAAAGTGGGTTATAAATATCTAAATACATAAAGAGATAGTTCCCTACTCCTGAAGCAGAGGCTTTTAAAACCTATTTGTGGATAGCAATCTGTCTCCTGAAATGCCCCAACTCAGTTTGACTCAGCCATAGTTTATTTGTTGACTGATGTCTGGTGGTTGGTCATATGTTCTTAAAAAAGAAATTGTGGGTTATGAGCAAGATTCCAGTAGCACCTTAAAGACTTTCGTGAATCACGAAGTTCATCCCCTGCCACATATTTTTTAGACTTTAAGGTGCTACTGGACTCTTGCTCTTTTCTACTGCTGTTAACAGACTAACACAGCTACCCATCTTGATCTATTTGTGGGTTAAATATATGACATTTAATTTATAAATGTCTTTTTTTTTGCTGTTAACAGACTAACACAGCTACCCATTTGATCTATTTGTGGGTTAAATATATGACCTTTAATCTATAAATGTCTTTTTTCCCCCTGCTCCATGGATTTGTGGAGAATAGTTGGATGAGGATTTTCAGTGGGGAGACCAAGACATTTCATCTTCATCTTCAGACACTCTCATCTGTGTACAAAAGTGTGAAGTAAAGCTCCCCCCCCCAAAAAAAAAATACCCTCCAAAATTCCAGAATTCTCAAGCAGCCATTGGTGAACCAGCTTCCTGGTACAAAACTATTCTCTTCTTGCAGATTTCCTGAACTGGTAACAAACTTGTTACATTAGGCCTTTGCTTGACTCAGCCTATCAATTTTTCTGGCCCGGGCAAAGCCTTCTGCTCCTTTCCCATGTATCTTGCTGTTCTGAGGTATGATTTCAGATGCTGTGTTATAAATATTCCAGCAGCACCCACAAGCATTACAGAGTTCCAGTGAGAAACCCCCATTCAGGAAGGATTTACAGCTTGGCTGTAAGAGTGGCGTCTGGATGCAACTTGGCACGGCAAGGTCTCACCATAAGAGCCCATCCGTTGGGTAATAAATCAATCCAGTTATTTTTAAAAGAGAGAACTGCAAAGCACAAAGTTTTATCATTTGGCTGACACTTCCTTGATCTCGACATGCACCTGAATTCCAGGGGCCAGCAGAAAGTCATTGCCTCCATGGACTGGCTATCATTTTAAAATAAATGTTAATATTTGAATAGCGTTAGTACACCTTGCCTTTCGGGAGGATGTGGAGAGGATTGTTATTCAAACCAAGGCTCACCAAAAATGGGTTGGAATGCCAGGGCTCAGCACTGGTACCTCTGAAGGAAAGAAAAATCAAGCATGTGGATCCCAATCCAAGGCAGTTGTCTTGTGCTTTAACCCCAGTGATATCAATGGAATTTAATAAGGATGAACAATTTTCACTGGACTGTGGTGAGTATCTCTAAGTGTGGTCAGCTATACCACAACATGATGCTGAGACAGCATACATGTATCAATAAAACTAATTCTCAACATGGTCTCGTCTGTGGATACTTAAATCTGGAGACCGGTGCCACAGACAAACAAGACATATCTTTCTAGAATGCTAAGAAAAGCCCAAGGTTTGCAGAAAAATCTGAATAATTAAAATAAACCAAAAGCATTTGGTTTAGAAGCAGCATTTGTAGTTTTAAGAAATGAATGCCCTTGGGAGAACCGGGTTTGATTCCCCACTCCTCCACTTGCACCTGGCTGGATGGCCTTGGGCAAGCCATAGCTCTGATAAGAGCTGTTCTTGAAAAAGAGCAGTTTCTGTCAAGAGCTCCCTGAGCCCCGCCTACCTCACAGGGTGTCTGTTGTGGGGAGGGGAAGGGATGGAAGTTTGTAAGTCACTCTGAGACATCTTTGGGTAGTGAAGGGCGGGGTATCCAATCTCCTCCTCCTCCTCCTCCTCCTCCTCTTCTTCCTCTTCTTCTTCCTCTTCTTCTTCCTCTTCTTCTTCCTCTTCTTCTTCCTCTTCTTCTTCCTCTTCTTCTTCCTCTTCTTCTTCCTCTTCTTCTTCCTCTTCTTCTTCCTCTTCTTCTTCCTCTTCTTCTTCCTCTTCTTCTTCCTCTTCTTCTTCTAGGATCTGAGAGACCCGGGTTCAAACCAGCAAACCGCCATGGAAACTCACTGGGTAACCTTGGTCAGTTACACATTCTTAGCCTAACAGACCTCACAGGTTGTTGTGAGGATAAAATGGAGGAAAGGAGAATATTGTAAACTGCTTTGGGTTACCAATTGTGGAGAAAGCAAGGTATAAGTGAAGTAAATAAATAATAAATACAGGTGAACGCTGGGTGGGTGTGAGGGAGAAAAGGAAGTGTGAAAGCGATGAGATAGGAGCTGCCAGGAGAAGAAAAAGAGGAAACAGTGCAGGGAGAGGGATACCAGGGAAAGGGAGGTGCCACTGAAGAGGATAGATGGAACATTGAGAGTTAGCCTAACAGACCTCACAGGGTTGTTGTGAGGATAAAATGGAGGGAAGGAGAATATTGTAAACTGCTTTGGGTTACCATTGTGGAGAAAGCAAGGTATAAGCGAAGTAAATAAATAATAAATACAGGTGAATATGGGGACAGATAAACGCTGGGTAGGTGTGAGAGAGAAAAGGAAGTGTGAAAGCG
>NW_015170894.1:816348-823635 GCF_001447785.1 Gekko japonicus | reverse complement strand
AGGGACGGAAGCGGGGCGGCCGGAAGCAGGGGGTTGGGCTTCGTCATGTGCCCCGCCCCCTCTACCTCACCCGGGGGAACTGCGATCCCCCGCAATCCCCCCCCGAAATGACCTCTGGTGCAGACTCACAGAGTGGGGTTGTGGATGGATGTTCTGCAGTCTCAGCTGATGGTTCAACAAAGTGTGAACCTAAGATCTCCTGAAAGCAGCAACAGTTATGTTGAGTTCGGCATTTAGTAGTTAATGATGAGATGGATATTATCTTAGGTGTGCAGTGATATTTCACTGTAGATGACTTCATTATCAAACTTCATTATCAAACGTCCATTCCAAATTTCTGATCTTTGCCAAATGCATGCTTCAAAAATTCTGTACATTTTCCATACAAGCAGAATCTCATACACACACACACACACACACACACACACACACACACTGAATTTGCTGTTTGTTATATTACAAGATCAACATTTGGGTTGGATCCAGTCACCTTTTTTTTGTTCAGTCTTGCCCAGCCCCCTCCTTGCTATACTCTTCTCCCGCATGACTTTGATCCATACCGTTCTCATGATCCCCAGCATAGCCCTTTTGTTGGTTAAAGGAGTCTCCTTTCTCAATTTTTCACCACTGGGAAACCTAATTGGATCCAACCCATTTGCATATGTGAATTTAGTAACTATTGATACAAGTTCATTATCCCATCCATGGGTTGGATCCAGACTAAACTGGTCATGTCCACTAATTCTGTCTTCCTGCTACAGACCTCCCTCCTGTTGTTCCTCACTGTCCCGACTCCATAGCAGAAGCATTTTGTGGAGATTAGAGGGCTACAGTAGAGGGGGGTCAGGGAAGTTACATTCTGCTGACTGAAAATTTCATCTGGATCCAACTCCAAGTATTTGGAGAGCCATCTTTTGAATTCTAAAACATTGATAATGTTAAATATAAACACTTCCCTGTTTCTTTCTGTATATTCCTTTCTCTCCCCCCCCCCCTTCCTTTTGTTAAATAATTCAGCTTCTGTGCAGGCTTAGCTGACCTTTGCTTGATAAAGTCATATTTCCGAGCATTCGCCTGCATTTGGTATTTTTAATCAGGTTCAAGTCCGCTGGCCACACATCAGAGCCGAGAATAATGATGCTACAGATATGTATTTTAGCCAAATGATGTTCTCTCTGCCACACGCGCAGCCCCCAAATCACTGAGTTGTTAACTAAAGTGTAGGAGAATTTATGATGCTAAATAAAACCGGGGAGGAAAAAAAGATGTTTTAATAAGATGAAAATCCAAATGTTAAAATAATGAGCCATCTGTATGGGTGGCCCTCTCCTGAGATATGCCAAGAGCTTTACCATCTGTGAAACATTTACCAGCTGTTTCCTTCCCTCTTTTTTTTTTTGTAAGAACATAAGAAATCCTTGCGCAACTGACACATCCTAGGGATAGAAGCAGGTTTGTTCAGTTTCAAGATGTTGCAGTGGAGCTAGCCTCGCTAGGGCTACCCTGGAAACAGGTTTGGAAGTGCTACAGTTGTCTGCTTGTGAACTCTTCCTCTACCTGAAGTTCTTCTGACAAATTGCTCTGGAGTGGGAGTCTGCTTCCACATCAGCATGCCTCCATTAAGAATATTTAGCATTTTCTGCTTGTTTGTTTGTTAATGCATTGTTTCAGCGTAGGGTTCATCCAGGATAATTCCAGGAACTCTGTGAGCCGTGTGCATTCAACAACAGAGCTGTTTTTTTCTTCTATTTTTAGGATAGGGTTCAGTATATCTTTTTAAAAACACTTCCATGCATGTCCCCTTTATACATTGCTAGCAGCTGTGCACAAATCAGAAAGAAAGAGAAATAAATGTTGAAAAGTGGCCGGTGTTAGTGACGATTGCTAAATCCTTTGCCATGCACAAAATGGAGTTTTAAAAATATAGGAGCCGCCCACACACTTGGAAGCTTTCTTGCTTCCATTGAATGGGAACTGTGCAAGAGAACCAGGAGGTTCGTGTGCCATGACAACTCATTTCCATGGGCGAACAGAGGAAAACTTTGCACATGACATTCTATCCACATATCTATCTGTCTGTCTGTCACCCTGACCTGGATGCCCCAGGCTAACCTGATCTCATCAGATCTTGGAAGCTATGCAGGGCTGGCCCCGGATAGTACTTGGATGGGAGACCACCAAGGAAGCCTAGGTAGGCAACAGCAAACCATCTTTGTTTCTTGCCTTGAAAACCCTGTGGGGCCATAGAAACATAGAGCTGGAAGGGACCTCAAGGGTCATCTAGTCCAACGCCCTGCACAATGCACAAAATTCACAACTACCTCCCGCCCACCCCCATTCCTCCAGTGACCCCTGCTCTAAGCCCAGATAAAGGCAAGAAAGCCTCCAGGATCCCTGGCCAACATGGACGGAAGGGAAATTCTTTCTTGGCCCCAAAGTGGCAATTGGCATTACTGTGGGCATGTAAGTGCTGAGAGTGCTGAGCACTCTTTCTTGGCCCCAAAGTGGCAATTGGCACTACTGTGGGCATGTAAGAAAGGGCCAAGAGTGCTGAGCACTGGCTCATCCCTTCCTGCCCTTCCTGCCTAAAATTCACAGAATCAGCATTGCTTTCAGATGGCCATCCAGCCTCTGCTTAAGAGCCTCCAAAGAAGGAGAGCCCATGACCTCCACTGAAGGACTGCTCTGTCAGGAAGTTCTTCCTAATATGTAGCCAAAAACTCTTTTGATTTCATTTTACCCCATTGGCTCTTGTCCAACCTTCTGACAACAGAAAACATTTCCACTCCATCCTCTATATGACAGCCCTCCAAACATTTGAAGATGGCTATCATATCCCCTCTGAGCCATCAACTCTCTAGGCTAAACATGCCCAGCAGCTTCAACCTTTCCTCATAGGACTTCGGCTCCAGACCCTTCACCATCTTTGTTTCCTTCTCTGGACACATTCCATCTTGTCAACATTCTTCTTAAACTGTGGTGCCTAAAACTGAACACAATACTCCAAGTGAGGTCTAACCAGAGCAGAATAAACTAATACCATCAATTCAGGCAGTGTCAATACTATACTTCTGTTAATGCAACCCAAAATCTCATTTGCCTTTTTAACTGCTACATCACACTGCTGATTTGTGTTTAGTGTATGGTTTACTAAGACCCCTATATCCTTTTTGCAAATACTACTGCCAAGACAAGTCTTCCCCATCTGGTAATTATGCATTTTATTTTTTCTACTTAAATGCGGAACTTTACTTTTATCTCTGTTGAAATTCATTTTGTTAGTTTTAGCCCAGTTTTCCAGCCTGTCAAGATCATCTTGTATCTTGATTCTGTCTTCTACCGTTATTTGCTACCTCTCCCAATTTAGTGTCATCTGCAAATTTAATGAGCATTCCCTCTATTCCTTCATCCAAGTCATTTACAAAGATGTTGAACAACTCAGGGCCCAGGACAGATCCCTGAGGCACTCCACTTGTCACTCCTCTCCAAGAGGATGAGGAACCATTAACAAGCACTCTTTGGGTGCGATCTGTCAACCAGTTACAAATCCACCTAACAGTAATAGGATCCAAACTACATTTTACCAACTTGTCAACAAGAATATCATGTAGAACCTTATCAAAAGACTGACTGAAATCAAGATGAACTATGTTCACAGTATTCCCCAGATCCAACAAGGTAGTAACTCTTTCAAGAAAGGAGATAAGTAGGTGTATATGTACCACCCCTGTCCCTGTCCTAGGCTACAACTCCCTTTCTGCATCATGTTTCACCTTAAATTGGCTGTGACTTGGCGGTGTTTTCTACCACCATCTATGTATCTGTCCCTCTTACTGACTATCTGTCTTAAGGCAAATGGACATGTAGAACATTGGTTTTCAAACTCCATTTCCAAACAGGAATATCACTGTTAGTTATCCGGTTCTTTAGACCTAGGTATATGTAAAGTGCTGTCATGTTGCAGCTTATTTTATTTATTTATTTATTTCAGTTTATAGTCCACCCTCCCCGCAAGTGGGCTCAGGGCAGATCACAGAGCAAAATCAAGACATCTTAAAAATTTCAATACATACTAAATATAATTCACAAAAACAATTAAAACAGTTTTAAAATGCACAGAATTAAAACAGGTCACACTATTCATGTGCATAGATTTCAAGCTGGTGCCATTTTCTTGTTCTTGATCTGGGCCACATAGAGATGATAAACTTCAGCAGCGGGGGAGCAACCCCAGCAAGGGGCTTTCAAGGCAAGGGAGAAGCAGAGGTGGTTTGCCATTGCCTTCCTCTGCAGAGTCTTCCTTGGAGGCCTTCCTTCCAAGTACCAACCTTGCTTAGCCTCCAAGAACTGATGAGATTGGGCTATGCCATGCTGCCTTCCCTCCTGAAAAGACCCAGGCCATAAAGGTTGACAAATATCCCTAAAGATCAATTTCCCAGTTCCTGACCATTCTTTTCAGGGATCTTATCCAATGCATAGCCACAGGTGAGTATTTTATGGGGTATACTTAGTTAATACAGAATAATAGGCCCCCAAAAGACCATCGAGAGTGCTGAGTGGACTGAGCACATAACTAACAGTGCTATCCTAAGGAGACACACTGTTTTAAGAGCCTTGACTTCAATTAGAAGGTTGTAACTCTGCTTAGGATTGCACTTCCCACAATCCTTAGCAACACATCGCAGTTCTGTGGCAAATACACAAGGGTTCCTCTGAAGAATAATCACGGTGGATTCTCTGATGGCAGGAAATCTGAATGCCATCCGCATGAGGGTTGCCACCTTGAAGAGCTCCTACACATTGTAAGTCTGTAGGAATACGAAGTGAGATGCATGGGAGGTGAGATGGGTGGCATCTGGCTCAGCCTGTACAAAGTGTGGCCGATGCTGGCATCCAGCCTGGCCAAGCCCCACAAAAGGTAAGGCGGACAGCAATGTTCCCTCTAAGCTGTGGAGTCTTGTGAGCAAAAATTCTACTTTGTGAGCTACTGGTATTAAAGTTGTGAGTGAGCAAATTTGGCTACTGCATAAATTAGTTTGCTCTGGAGCCATCCTTCTTGAGCTAAGACAAAAATGTGTGAGCTGGAGGCTAAAAAACTGTGAGCTGGCTCACACTAACTCAGCATAGAGGGAACACTGGCGGACAGTAGTACCTGGTCTGGGACGAATCCCCAAACAAGTTAAGGCAGAGGTACCCAGCCAAGCCAAGCCTTCCATGAGACAAGGCAGACAGTGGCACCCAGCTGGGCCAAGTCTCGTGTGAAACAGGAAGAAGAAGAAGAAGAAAAAGAAGAAGAGGAGGAGGAGGATTTATACCCTGCCCTTCACTCAGAGTCTCAGAGCAGCTTAAAATCTCCTTCCCCTCCTCTCCCCACAACAGACACCCTGTGAGGTAACTGGGGCTGAGAGAGCTCTGAGAGAACTGTGACTGACCCAAGGTTATCCAGCTGGCTTCATGAGGAGGAGTAGGGAATCAAACCCATTTCTCCAGATTAGAGTCCACCACTCTTAACCACTACACCAAACTGGCTCTCAGATAGTGGCACCCAGCATGGCTGACCCCCATGGGAGGCAGGGCAGAAGGTGGTGCCTTGCTCGGCCCAGCTGAGCCCCACTCTAGGTGAAGGAGGCACCCAGGTGTCCTAACTAAGGTTAGGGAGACAGTGCCCAGCCTGTACAAGACAAGGGAAGCAGCACCTGGCCTGCCTGAGGCCTGCCTGAGACGAGGACAGCGGTACCTGGCCAATTGGTTAGGTAGGGTGTCTCGTCCTCCCTCCTTCCACCCCCACTTTGAGAGGTAGGGGTAGGGTCAGACAGACTGCCTCTTTGCCACATTTCCCTCCATTGGGGATGGGGCCACGGAAGGCTGGGGAAAAGGCCTTTCCCAGGGTTTTTCACTCCCAGTCTGTCCCTGCTCACGGGATTGTTCTGAGGATACAATGGAGGAAAGGAGACTTAGGTAAGGTGCTTTGAGTCCCCATTGTGGGGAAATGTGGGCTATAAATGAACAAAATAAATCATACAGCTGAAGAATGAGGGGCAGATAAAAGGTGGCTGGAGTGTTAAGGAGAGAGGGAAGCAGAGCAGGGTGAGCATACGGGGGTTGTCAGGTGGAGGGAAGGATGAAATAGTGTGAGGAAGCTGAGACAGTGGGGCATGAGTGCCCTTTGTAAGTCCTTGCAGTTTCCCCACTGTGCAGCTGGGTTTGCCTAGGAACTGGCACCACACAACTCCTGGGTTGCAGAGGGCAAAAAAAAAAATGAAGATGAGGAGAAGATAAAGGTAAGTTGGCTGGTGGATGATAAGGAGAGAAGGCAGGGGGCAGGAGGAGAGGCTACGGGTGCTTTTTTTTTGGTAAATTTATTTTCCATATTTTCACCTTTACATTGTATTAATCCATACATTTATGGTTTTCTTATTTTATACAACCCTATTAAAAAAGAAACAGTTTCTTTCGTTCAAGTACATTTTTCACTAGAAATTTATCATTTCAGTCTTTTCTTTCTTGTGTTTTAGCCAGTCATATACAATTTTCCATCTTTTCCAAAATATCTCTTCTGGTTTATTATTCAATATTAAGCTAAGTTTATCCATCTCCGCTATATCCAGAATCTTGTGTTTTAGTTCTCTTATCGATGGTATGGCTTTCGACTTCCACCGTCTAGCTACTAAAATTCTAGCTGCTGTTAATACATATATTATTATACGTTTATGGTTTTTAATTTTATCCGGAATCATGTTTAGTAGATAAATCTCAGGATTTAAGGGTAATTTTAGTTTAAATACCTCGAGGAAGGTTTTTTGAATTTTTTTCCAATAATTTTGTATTTTACCACACCTCCACCATATATGGAGGTATGTTCCTACATTTTTCCCACATCTCCAACATAATTTGGAAGCTTTGGGGTAATACTTAGAAATTTTATCAGGGGTCCAGTGCCACCTGTAGAACATTTTATAAATGTTTTCTTTATATGATGTCGCTCTCATATATTTTATTGACCTCCATGTTTTTAGCCACTGGTTCGCCTCTAAAGTAATCCCTAACTCTTTATTCCAGGTTATCATTGAGTTTTTAGTTGTTTCTTTCTCCATTTCCTCGTCTAGGAATTTTGAGTATAATTTTTGAACTAGTTTATCATTTGAGGAGAGCCAGATTTTATCTATTTCATTTTTAGTTGCATAGAAGCCTATTTTCTTATCTAACATGTATCTTGTATTTAATATACTTTTATCCCACCATGCTAATTGAATATTTTATTTTTTTAATATTTCATCTTTTTTGATT
>NW_015170894.1:783837-816119 GCF_001447785.1 Gekko japonicus | reverse complement strand
CTCGTGTGAAACAAGAAGAAGAAGAAGAAGAAGAAGAAGAAGAAGAAGAAGAAGAAGAAGAAGAAGAAGAAGAAGAAGAAGAAGAAGAAGAAGAAGAAGAAGAAGAAGAAGAAGAGGAGGAGGAGGAGGAGGAGGAGGAGGAAGAGGAAGAGGAAGAGGAAGAGGATTTATACCCTGCCCTTCACTCAGAGTCTCAGAGCAGCTTAAAATCTCCTTCCCCTCCTCTCCCCACAACAGACACCCTGTGAGGTAACTGGGGCTGAGAAAGCTCTGCGAGAACTGTGACTGACCCAAGGTTACCCAGCTGACTCCATGAGGAGGAGTAGGGAATCAAACCCATTTCTCCAGATTAGAGTCCACCACTCTTAACCACTACACCAAACTGGCTCTCAGATAGCGGCACCCAGCATGGCTGACCCCCATGGGAGGCAGGGCAGAGGGTGGTGCCTTGTTCGGCCCAGCTGGACCCCACTCTAGGTGAGGGAGGCACCCAGGTGTCCTAAGTAAGGTGCAATTTTTTGCTATAATTTTCATTTTTTGTAGGTTTATTTTAAATCCAGCTAATTCACCAAATTCTTTTATATCTTTTATTGGGATTGATAGTGATTGTTCTGGATCTTCAAGTATAAATATCAAGTCATCGGCGAAAGCCTGTACTTTATATTCTTCCCTTTTTACTCTCAATCTTCTTATTACTTCATTAGATCTAATTTTATCCATTAATGATTCAATTACGAAAATGAACAGTAGCGGCGAAAGAGGACACCCCTGTCTTGTGCCTTTTTGAATTTGAATACTTTGGGATGGTTCACCATTTATTAGGATCTTGGCACTTTGTTTATTATATATGGCTCTTATCATTGCATAAAAATTTTCCCCGCATTCCCACATTTCTAGTTTTTTAAATATGTATGCCCAGTTGATGTTGTCGAATGCCTTCTCTGCGTCCAAAAGGATTAACGCCATCTGCTTTCCTGGTTGCATTTCATAGTATTCCAGCACATTTATTATATTCCTAATGTTATTTTGTATCCTTCTTTTCGGTAGAAATCCTGATTGATCTCTATGAATTATTTTTGAGAGCACTTTTTTCATTCTGTTAGAGGCTACGGGTGCTTTTAACAATGGGAAAGAAGAAATAGTGAGGGAGAGGGAAATTCACCTCACAGTCTTTGCATGTTCCCTCTTGTCTACTCAAAAGTTGGGTGAAATAAGACTGGCAGATGGACACAAGAACCAACTTGTAGAATCAGAACAGAGTCCATCTAGTTCATATTTCTGTTGCTGACAGAAGCCATCCAGATACCTCTGAGCACATAGAAGCGGGTTACTGATATCATGGCCTTTAACTATTGCTTGGTCAAAGCACGTGATGTTCAAAGGGATACTGCCTTTACCCATGGAGTCTCCGTTTAGCTACCATGGCTATTAATATTGATAGAGGCATCCT
Source organism: Gekko japonicus (assembly GCF_001447785.1). Classification (NCBI taxonomy): domain Eukaryota; kingdom Metazoa; phylum Chordata; class Lepidosauria; order Squamata; family Gekkonidae; genus Gekko; species Gekko japonicus. The sequence continues at coordinate 814,669 of NW_015170894.1, read as the reverse complement.
TTATGATCCCCCCCCATTTCTTTTCAAAAAGCCCCTGTAACTACAGACTATCTCCACATTGTGCAGTGAGTTCCATCAGTTAACTACTGCATGTGGGAAGGAATACTTTTCTTTGATAGTCCTGATCCTATTAACAGTCAGAGTCATTGAATGATGTTAAGTTCTAATATCCTAACAGAAAGGAGGGGAAAATCTTTCTGTTTATTTTATTTTCTGTTTTTCATATTGATAGCCTGCAAGTAGGCTCAGGGCAGGTAGCAACATCCAGTAGTACAATAAATAAAGTTAAAATTTGAACACAGTAACGTACATTAAAATGGTGGTCACAGCCCAAGAATGGAACTGGCTGGCTGTGAGGGATTCCTTGGCTTTCCGATAACACATAAGTGATAGCCAGCTGTTAGTAAATGGGTGACAACAGCCTCAGGGAGGCCATACTTAGACACTCGCTATTCTCGAGATGCAAAAAAGATTTTGGAACACTTAGAGAGTAATCCTAAGCGTGTCTGCTCAGAATGCTACCCAGGTCTGTTCAGTTGGGCATACTTCCAGGAAGGTGTTCGTGGGATTGCTCTTTTGGGACCCAGCAATGTTTTCCAGGAACCAAATGGGAGGAGAACCTTGCTTCCTGACTACTACAGCAGCAACTCGTAGGGGTAAGATCAGATCTATTTTTTTTTTAATATGTCAAAGGGCTCCTGGCATGGGGATTTGATACCCCTGATATCACACCTGTCTCCACGTGGTTTAGAATGTTATGGTCCTCTATCATATCTCCCCCACACACACACACAGCTGTCTTTCTGCACGAACTAAAAAAGACCCAAATGCTCTGGTTTTTCTTATCAGAAAGGGATCCCAGTCTTCTGATGGTTTTGCCTGCTTTTTTGTTGTGCCATTTCTGATTGTATGATAATTTTCCCCACCATTAACAGGCAATCTTAGGCAGATGTCAGATCAGAGTTGGGTTTATGCACAAGCTGAGTAAGCTACAGTTTAGGGCCTCAGGCAGGAGGCTCCAAGTTAAAAAATAAATAAAAATCACTATATTACCATTTTAGTAATGCTATGGATTGGGCTGCCGGCTTTTAAACTAGTCCTTCTTTTAAGGTCAGTTTGATCTGCAGCACTTATTAGGTGAGGTTGCTTAGTTCCATGCCACGAAAAGCTTCATCTGCATTTTAAAGGGGCAGGGTGTTTTTTTCTCCCAAACCAATTGGCAACCTTAGCTATGGAGACTCTTAAATGTGACATCGGTTAGGGTCTCAGCTTGCATCTACCCAACCCTGGCCCTTTCTGCACTCTCGTTTAATCCATGTTTACCTCAGTGTCCTCCAAGCAATTCTGCACTAAAATCAAATTCAACCTTCTTTTTAATCCAGGTTTCCCCCCCCCCCTCATTCTGCACTAAAATCGAGTTCAACCTCCTTTTTATTCTGGGGTTTTCCCCCATTCTGCATTACCTCCCTTCAGTGGTCAGCCCAGTTTCGGCCTGTTGTTGCCCCGGGTTATTTGGATGCTGTTTTGCTGTGGACTTAAATTGCCTCATCTCAAACACTGAGGCTGATTTCCCACAAGTGCTGCTCCGCGCTCACTCCTCCCTTTTGCCCTGATGGCACGTGTCAATTTCACACAAGCTGCTGCGCAGCTGCATTTCACCCCGGAGCTTCGCGCGATTTCCCCCACGTCTACTCAATCCTCAAAAAACAGGACTGAGTAGACGCGGGGGAAAGCTGCGGGGTGAAATGTGGCCACGCAGCAGCTTGTGTGAAATTGACACGTGCCATCGGGGCAAAAGGGAGGAGTGAGCGCAGAGCAGCGCTTGTGGGAAATCAGCCTGAGAAAATCCGAAGTGGCAGGCAAATGAGGAAGGGACCCCTGTTTTAGATGCAGCTCTATCTGCAGCGTCGTACAACATCAGAATGATGATGTCACACTACTCTTTGACATCATTCTGGGAGACACCTATAGGGTAGCCAACCTCTGCATGAGGGCTGGAGATCTCCCAGAATTACAACTGATCTCCGGACTACAGAAATCAATTTCTCCTGGAGGAAATGGCTCCTTTGGAGGGTGGACGCTATTGCACTATGCCCTGCAGAGGTCCTTCCCCTCTCCAAACCCCTCTCTCCCCAGGCTCCACCCCCAGAACTCCAGAATTTCCCAACCTGGAGGTGGCAACCTTACAGCAGAAAATCTTGTTCTGTTGTGATCCAGCCCTTGAGATTAAGGAGAAGGTATGGTTGGAATTGGATCAGAGCTTTTGCGTTTACATGAAATAGGGTGGTCACCCCTACCTGGCACCATGGTGTAGACTTTCCAATTTCCGGGGGGGGGGCTGGGGCTGGGCCAGAGGCATTGCTTTGCTAGGAGCAAGGGTGGCTCCCGGGGGAGGCTGAGCACCTTCCTGAAAATTTTGGCAGGGGCTGAAGCCCCGCCGCCCCCACGAAGATTACGCCTAAAATTGCACATTGGTATGATGCCAAATCTCTCCCTCATTTGCCTGTTGCCACCCTGGTGGGGAACAGGGGTCCTAGCTACAGCAGGAAACCTGCACTCCCTAACAGGAAATAATGCTTATCGGGTTTTCCCACCTTAACGATTTTAAGTAATAAAACTCAACATTCCATATATGCTTCTGTGCCTTTAAATCGAGGGTCAACTCTTAGAACTGCACATTTAATCTTCACCTGGGGAGTTGTGATTTATTTTTCTTCAGATCTGAAACCCAGAAAAAGCTGCTTTTTTAATAAACAGTCGTTTCTCCCTTATACAGATATTTCATCTCATGGGGTGCCTCCATTTCTGGTTCTGGCTGAGACTATTAATCTCGATGTTAATGGCAGCATCCCATCCAGAATTCCACATTGTTCAGGGGGAAATGGTCTTTGTCCTATCTTTGCATCTGATTAGAATTTTATAACTGGGGGAGAAAAACAATCATGGCTTGAATTTCTGTGTTCGGGGGAAATTCTAGTAGGCTTAATTGCTTTAATCACACACTTCAGGGTATTTGGAGAGGTGTTATATTGTGACACTATAGAACTTCATTTATCCAAATGGCCTGGGGGAGCATTAAAAAACCCCACCCAAAAAGGAATGAGTCTAGATATAGGAGAGTGCTAATCACAAAGAATGCTGGTTGACACAGGTTCACAGAGGTGATAACAGGGCTGCGGCCTTGGCACTAGCACAGCATTTTAGAAGGGCCTGTCAGGCACAAACCGGGAAATTACCAATCATGTTGTACTTCCTTTCTCCCCTAGCTATCCAGGCCATTTTTACAGCTTGCTCCTGGCAAGGAGGATGCACTAGGCAGAATCTGGATCACCCGCTCTTTTGTGTCCTGCTACTGGCTTCTCCCTGCTTTTCTTCTTCCTCCAACTTTTTCATTCTTCCTTCCTTTTCTCACCTGAGTATCTTGCATAAGCTAGTCCTAACTTGGAAACTAAGCAGGGTTGGCCCTGGATAGTACTTGGATGGGAGACCAGACCACGAAGAATGTCCAGGGTCACTATGCAGAGGAAGGCAATGGCAAACTACCTCTGTTCATCTTTTTGCCTTGAAAACCTCATGCGGGGTTGCCATAAGTCGGCTGCAACTTGACGGCACTTTCCACCACTGCCAGTCCTAACCAGATGGCAGAGACTTCACAGAATCAAGTGTGCAAAGACAGACATGGGAAGATACTGATGTAGTGCTAAGAGAATGGCGGTGCAATCCTATTCATGTCTCCTGAGAAGTAAGGCCCATTATGTTCAGAGGGGGTTCCTACCGGGCAGGTGTGTATAGGATTGCAGGCTGAGCTAGCTGACAAAACAGGGCGGCCAAGCCCCCATCAGGCCAGGGAGTCCCCCATCCTGAGCTCTTGTTTCCCGATGCTGCTCCAAGCATCGGCTTTGCAAGCATGAGGATGTCACTACCAGGGAAAACCTACAAGCTATGATGGCAGTGCTAGGAATTGCCAGGAAATAGTTTCCGGTGATTCCTAGAGCTACCACCATCACTTTTATTTATTTGTTTATTTTTGTATTTATACCCCGCCCTCCCCGCGAATGGGCTTCTGGGTATTCCCTGGAAGTGACATCATCGTGCCTGCAACACTTCCCCTCTCCACCATGTCCCCTCCCCCAACCCTCCTGTCAGTTCCCAGGCTTGGCCTGGTGACCATGGGACAAAATTAGTTGTGGTCAAGAAGGTCCTAACTGGCTGCAGTTCAGAGGTGTGGGGGCAGGAGAAGAGATCCACCTGATTTTTTTTTGTTTTGTTTTGTGACAAGTGCAATGAACTGGTATTTTTCTGGACTAAAGAATAAGAGAGCCAGTGTGGTATAGTGGTTAGAGTGTTGGACTAGGATCTGGGAGACCCAGGTTCAAATCCTCACTCTCCCATGGAAGACTACTGGATGACCTGGGGCAGGTACTTCACAGGGGTGTTGTGAGGATGAAACATAAGAACGTAAGAGAAGTTGTTGGATCAGACCAATGGCTCATCCTGTCCAACACTCTATGTCACACAGTGGCCAAAAATACCAGATGCGATCAGGAGGTCCAGCAGTGGGGCCAGGACATTAGAAGCCCTTCCACTGTTGCCCCCCAGCCAGGAACCAAAAATACAGAGCATCACTTGCCCCAGACCGAGAGTTCCTATCTATACCTTGTGGCTAATAGCCGCTGATGGACCTCTGCTCCATATGTTTATCCAATTCCCTCTTGAAGCCGTCCATGCTTGTAGCTGCCACCACCTCCTGTTGCAGTGAAACAAAGGAGTGTGGAAAGATGTAAGTTGCTTTTGGTGCCCAGTGGTGTGAAAGGCAGGGTATAAATGAAGTAAGTAAAAAAAAATAAGGGAGGGGAGTTTTGCAGTTGTGAAAATGATTGTTCGTTCTTTAACATCTTATCTTTTCCTTAGGATTTTTGTATGCAACACACCAACTATAACTCAGTTTGTGTGCTGTGTAACAGTAAATCCCGAAATAACCCCTTTTTAAGGGTCAGACCAGATAAGAAGCTACCAACTTTTTTTCCGCTTCAGAGCAAGACTCCAATAGCCCGAAATGGCCCAGTGAAACTTCTATTTTATGCACCAGTACAAGAAATAAACACATGCAAAAGGGGAGACAGTCACGAAATAAGAAGTGCTTTGGCGCTCCAAACATGGAAGATGGAATCTCATCTTCTTTGATCCTCAAACTGTCTTTTTCCTAAGTCCTTTGAAGGAAAAGTGGCATGTAAGTTTTGTAAATAAATAATAAAATAAGGTACCGTTGCTACTTTCTGATCTGGACGGCCCAAGCTAGCCTGACCTCATCAGATCTCGGAAGTGAAGCAGAGTCAGCCCTAATTAGTATTTGGATAGGAGACTACCAAGGAAGTCTAAGGTCACTATGCAGAGGCAGGCAACAGCAAGCCACCTCTGAATGTTTCTTGCCTTGAAAACCCTACAAGGTTGCCATAAGTTGCCAACGACTTGACAGAACTTTCCACCATCACTGTTGCTATGGCTTTGCAAAGGAAGGAAGGAAGGAAGGAAGGAAGGAAGGAAGGAAGGAAGGAAGGAAGGAAGGAAAAGAGGGGAGAATTTAGAGGACATGACTAGATTTTGTACTGTATGATTTTTGGAAAACAGGTGATTTTTTAATTTAAAGAAATGGGATTAGGGAGACCCTTCTCTCTTTGCATTCTTAATTGACTCCCCATGTTGGGTGGGAACAGAAGTGCTTTGAATGCCATTCTGCTTTCCTGACCCTGCCTCCTCCTTATTGGTATAATATTTATGGTCTTGCAGATCCTGGCTCTTCTGTGCCGTGTGTCTGCCTGATTTGCAGCACAGGTGCCGTGTAGGTGGGTGCTATGTGGGTTTCCCCCCTGCTCTGCCAGGATGCCTGAACCCTGCTAGCTAAGCACCAGGCACTGGCAGGCCTGAGCATCCTTGCCGCCAAGGCTGGCAATCTGTGCCAATTTGTGGAAGCAGTTGGGGGTTCAGAAACCTTTTCTAAACTTGTTGGGTTGTATAAATAGCACAAATCTGTGCCTCAAGAGGAAAATAAAAGGAAGAAAGCTCCCCATCCCCCCCAAAAAAATAAATTCAGATCAGGCAAACAGACCAAGAAAGAGCAAAATGCTGCTGGTATTTGTTTCTCTGTCCATAGGCTTTAAAGGACTGCTCTTGAGAGAACAGCTTGTAACTGAGCCAAGTTCACACCAGCAGCTGCATGTGGAGAAGTGGGGAATCAAACCCAGTTCTCCCAGATTAGAGTCCATCATTCTTAACCACTACACCAAACTGGCTCTCACTCGCATTAGGGGCAGGAAAAATCAGAGGCAGACTCCCATGCCCATTTTTAAAGGAACTGTATAGTGATCTGACAAAGGGAGTTTTGACTCTCAAAAGCTCATGCTCTGAAAAATCTTGTTGGTCTCTAAGCTGCTACTGGACTCAGATCTAGCTCCGTACAAATTCAGGTGGGTGTTGGCCTGAAGCAGTAGAGCCCATTGAAAAGTGTCAATGCGTCTGAGGAAGTGTGCATGCACAGGAAAGCTCACAACTTTGTTGGTCTTAAAGGTGCCACTGGACTCAAACTTTGTTTTATCTCTGTACAGCCATTGTTTCTGCAAAATGTGGTTTAGGAAATGCTTCCAGACTCAATTCCTGGCAAGTACGGAGGGAATCCGTGGCAGTGCAAGGTCTCAGAAGCAAAGCAAAGCCGGGCTGACGAACGTTCGGCTGAATTGCTTGGGATTCTCTCCTTTGCTCAGAACTCAGTGACACTTCACTTGCTCCGGCTTTGGGGTTCCTGCATTGAGGAAGAAGTTGAACCAGATGGTCAACAAGGTCCCCTTGAAACTCTTGGGCTCTAGGGTCTCCCTGCTTGCTTCTCCGTGTTGTCCAGGAGTGAAAACTGCTGCGGGCTTGAAGGCTGATATGAAGCCTATCTCCAATGTCAGAAATGCAAAACTTGGTGTTACAGGACCCTCAACAACACAGGCTTCATGTCTCTTCCTTCTTCTCTCTTATGCAGTAATGAAAGGGGGGGGATAAAATGTGTGATATGGAATTGTCTTAAGAGCATAATAAAATGAAGAACCTTGTTGGATCAGACTAAGGGTCCATCCAATGCAGTGTCCTGTTTCCAACAGCAGCCAGCCACTGGACAGTCCCATTTAGAGAATGTGAGCTCTGTAGCTTCCCCCTGCTGTTGTACGCTGGCAACTGTTATTTCTGGGCATCTGCCTCTGACCCTGGAGACTCCATTTAGCTATCAGCGCTAATAGCTGTTGATAGGCCTATTTGGGGGGGGGGGGCACCATTGCACCTTGAGGAAGCAAAGTTCATATTCATGACGTGTTACGTAAAGAAACACTTTCTTCTTTCTGTCCCGAGTTTCCTGCCATTTGAATACACGGGAGAGGAGGTGCATAATTTTGTAAATCTTTATCATGCTGCCTTTAGTCATTTTTAGAACACCCCAAAGCACCCAATGCTTTCCCTTTTGCTGAAGGGCCTCCAGCTCTGTGACGATTTGGGGTGCTGCTTTGGAAGCATTTCTGCCTCTCTTGTGGGGCTGAGATTGTACAGCTGCAACAGTATTCCAAACATGGGTGCACCATGGGTTTGTATAAAACACTGCAGCACTAACACAGTTATTTTCAACCCCCCCTTTTTAATAACTCCAGTCACAGAATTTGCTTTCCCCCACGACCACAACCACAGTCCATGAACTATTGACCAAAAGACATACACTTTGTAAAGAAGGTCCATTTGCCTTTTTTACTTTCATTGGACTTTGCATGTTAGCCATGTTTGGAACTGAACTATTTATTCAGATCAGTTCCCTGGAAGACCTGAGTATGTGCAAGTGAGGGGGGGGGAGGGGGGGAGTACTCTTCATGACAACATCCCACAACATCATGACATCGTTTCTGGCCACATAACCATAGAGTTTCAAGTAAATGCTACAGCATCCAGTGACATCTCTTTTGGTTACAGGACTGTAAATGACATCGTGACATTGCAGGATGCCATTCTGGGCCCCTGCATTTCCCCTGCCTCTTGCCAGAGCAAGGGCAAGCAATGGAGGGTAGGATGGGCAGCCTTCACATGCCAAGCAGGGGCAAGAGGACAGTAGCATATTGGTTTTTGTATGTGAATGGAGAGCCTTCCATTCCTTATTGTAGTGTATCAGGCCCTGTCAGGGCCGGGCATGCCTGGACTAGCCCAGGCACAAACAGCTTCATGCCAAAAGACAATGGACCAGTAGGATCCTAGCCAGGCCCAATGAAAGGGCTAGGTCCCAGGCCAAGAGGCCAATAGGTCTCTTGGGCATTGTAAATAGCCTATCGGGAGTGGGGGGGTGTTTGGTGGTGGGTTTCTCTGAGGGAATATAAGCCGGCCTGCGAGCCGGTTAAGGTGTCTTTGTTCCTGACTAAATAAAGGTATGCTTAGCTGAAATCACTCTCTGGATGCATACTTTTCACTTATCTTGTTTCTCTTTTCTGAAGCATCGTATTTATTCTGAGCAAGGCTGCGGACTCCCTGTGGCAGCATTAAGTTTAGGGGAGGACCCATGACTCAGTGGCAGAGCATCTTTCATCCCAGGTTGAATCCCCAACATCTCCATTTGAAAGGATCGGGTACTAGGTGATGTGGAAGACCTCTGTCTGGGACTCTGGGGAGCCTCTACTGGTCAGAGTACACGATACTGAGTTAGAGAGGCTCAGTATAAGACAACTTCATAGGGTTGCAAACCTCCAGGTGGTGGCTGGAGATCCCCTGAGATTACAACTGATTAAGTGACAGCGATCAGTTCACCTGGAGAAAATGGCTGCTTTGGCAGGTGGACTCTATGGCTTTATACCCCATTGAAGTCTCTCCCCTCCCCAAACCCCACCTTCCTCAGGCTCCATCCCCCAAATCTCCAGGTTTTTCCCAACCTGGAGCTGGCAACCCTACAGCTTCATGAGTTCACATCTTCAAGTTGTCCAGCGGGTGAGAAGAAATGCTACAATGAATGAATCTAGTTCAGGATTCATGTGTTAGTTTGTGTGCTCAGATGTGCAGGGTTTACTGCCCCTTGGTGTTTCTCTTTACAAATGGGCCACATCCTCCACTCCCTACTGGTGAATGCTGTTTCTAAGTGATGAACAGACTTTGTAGAATTTTTAACCATTTCCAGTGTATCGGTGTTTCATTCAGTGACCCTATTTCTCTTCAACACCACCTTGGCACCAGTTTCAGGGCCGACAGAGGTCTAAGACAGAGATGTGATTTATAACAAACCTTTTAAGTCATGACATCTTCTGAGCCGCTTCGGCGGGAGGGCGGGGTAGAAATTTAATGAATGAATAAATAAATAAAAAATACTAGGAGCCCGCTAACTGGAGTGTGCGTGACCTGTGATGCTTCCAATACATCCAGATATGTTCGGTCACTGCTTCATATGAAGAGGGCAACACATGGATTTCTTATGCATGTATAGCTTTGGTACACACTGTGGGTTTTTAAATACCATGTACCAAAACCACACATGAATAGAAAACATGTGTGTTGCCCACTTCACAAGAAATAGAGACCACATGAATGGGAGCATCATGGTGTGCTTGTAACATCTGATAAGCCCTTATGTTATTTCTTTCTTTAAGAATTTTTGTACTGCCCTTTCTCCGCATCAGGTACTCAGATGAGGACTGTTAAAGCACAGTCTGACCGGAACTTAGATTGGCTTTCAAGTTTCATCCTTTATTCTTGCCTCAACTAATTCTGTCTACTTCCTGGCCACAGTCCAATCCTTCTTTCCTCCCGTCTTCCCTTCTTAGTGATATTCCAGGGCTTTCTCTGATGAGTTAAAACATCACACAATATCTATTTGCCAGTGTTTATTATTAAGCAGTGCCAAAAGTGTTTATAGATAGAAACAACAGGACAACCCATAATTAAATCATTGTTTCTGCTACATCTGCTATTTAGTAACTTGGAGGAAAATAATTTCCTCACAACAAAGAGGGAATGGTCAAGGAAGCTCTCTCAAGTTTGCACCCATTATTACCATATAAAATAACATATTAGTTGCTTAGCTACCGATCATAAAAGGAGGCCAATTAAAAATGAAAGACTCCTTAACTAAACTGTGTGGAATAGAAACGCGGAAACTTAAAAGCTGTCAGGTGGTTTTGTGGAGAGAATAGTGAGGGGTGATTGACAAAGTGGGTTTTCCACAGCTTCAAATTTGGCTTTGATTCAATAAATGATTGACATGCCGATATCTTCTGAAAAAGTGGATTATGCTTTGGAGAGGTTATTTAGCAAGCTGTTGATTGACAGTTTACTAAAACTGTCCCATGGACACAGGTAACCAAATAGAGCCATATTTTGACAGGTAAATTTCTTTAATCTCCATTTTGCTATACCCCTTTTTCATACTATCAGGAGAGACTCTGAAGTGCCAGTCAGTTGCCACACAGAAGACTTGATGTGTTGTGTGGTCTCCCCCCCCACACCCAGTTAAAGTTACCCTGTATTTTGTAGGGAGTATCCATTTATGTAGAACTGGGTGCTGCGCAGACTAGACAGGTTTATTTTCTATGAAAACACCAAACCAATTTAGGCAGTTTAACCCTGGGTTTCTGCCAGGCATTTTGTTGTGGAGGCTGGTTGTATGAGGAAAATGGCAAGGCAGTTCAAACTGGGAACATCTTTATCTGAAGTAGGGATCTAAACTAGCAAATTATGGACGATAGCTACCTTCAAGCATCACCTGTAAGCACAGTAAGGGAACAATGTGTACAAAATCAGTTTGTGGCAGGGCCATTTATGTGTCTTCCTCCTTCCTCCTTCCCCCTCTCCCTTTTTTGGAATGAAGAATCCCCCGCTGGAGCTAATTCAGGACATACATCTTCAGGTTAGCCAGAGAAAGTTTACCCACCCCAAGGTGGGATTCTTAGCCAGAGTTTGATCCAGGTTGGAATCCTGGTGTGTGAAGGAAAGGCATCAGTGTACCTGCGTGCCTGTATCTGTACAGCACAGAGAACCAGAGTCAATTTTTAACCAGCATTCTCCATGGTGGAGAGGAGGGAAGCATATATGCCAGGAGTGAGGCTTCATGTACATCACAGTTTAATGGCAGTTAGAAGAGAAATCTGAATGCAGCTGAGGGGAGGGGCTGCGGCTCAGTAGTACAGCATCTGTTTGGCAAGCAGAAGGTCCCTACTGCCTGGTCCTTTTTCAACTGGCGATGCCGGGAATTGAACCTGGGACCTTCTGCTTGCCAAACAGATGGCAAGACCTCTACCTCTTAGTGAAGGGCAGGGTATAAATCTAATCCCTCTTCTCTTCTCTTCTTCTCTTCAGACAGAAATGATTTGGAATGTAAAAGATCAGCCCCTAAGATTAGCAGATAGCCCAAGGCCTCTAGATCAGCTGGGTCTGGTAAGAAGCACAAAGTACCTAATGGCCCCGGTCACACGGGCCGGAAAATGCGGGGGGGAAGTGTGGCTGTTTGCCCCGGAGCAAACTAACGTGCGGCCGCCGGATCCCACATCCCGCCGACATCCCATGGTTTGGGGGGAAAGGTAGTAATCACACGACGATCCTGCAGCGCGGCAAAGAAGTGGCGCAGTGCGATCTCACCAATGGCATGCGCGATTCTGCGAAGCAACGGAACTTTCGCTTTCCTCTTCGTGCGCATGCGCCGTTGGGTGCTTGTGCGCATCCTGTGGAGACTTGGGGGGGGGAACCTGTTTGTGACGGGACATGGGTGGGCGCCGGATGCCACGAAGTACCACCGGAAACGTGATCACCGCGGTTTCCGGAAACTAGCACCTCGGAGGTACTAGTTTTTAACTCTGCATCTTCGGTGGGAAGCCTCGGGTTCACCATGGGAGCTCTATGCTTCCCAGATGTTGCAGTGTGATCGTGCCCAGAAAATCCACCTATCATCTGTCTCAGTAGCGTGGCTAATGCTCCGTGTGACCGCAGCCAATGTTCTGCTTTTGCTGGGTCCATGGAGCAGCACTGCTTGCTTTTTGTAGCCAAAGTCACAGATCCAGCACCTTCCTGACAAGCTGATCCATGCTTTTGTGAACTCATGGTTGCATGAGTGTTACACAGTCTGTGCTAGGCTGGCCTGGAAGACCACCTGGAACCTGCATCTGGTTCAGAATGTGGCAGATTCAATATTGTCCAGGGCCATCCAATGGAAGCATATCTTGCCTGTCTTGAAACAGCTACATTGGCTGCCACTTTGTGTCCGAGCCCAATTCAAGGTGTTGGTTAGGACCTTTAAAACCCACTAGCTTTGGACCCCCATATCTAATGGATCATCTTTGATATGTCCCCATGTGCCAACTACATTCTGCAAGCTGTTCCCCCCCCACACTTAAAATAGCCTGCCTGGCATCAACCAGAACCCATGCTTTTTCTATTCTACTTCCTACTTGATGGGATGGGCTCTGTGTGGAGGTGAGAGGGGTGTCATCCTTAGAAACGTTCAGGAGTTACTGTTGGCCATTTTATTTTATAGGGTGTAGATTACAGGCATCTTTGGGAGGGGAATGTTATCTGAAGTTTTATTTTATGTTATAAATTGTGACATTCTAAATTGTTATTTGTAGGCTGCCTTGAGCTATGAAGAAAGGTGGGACTTAAATATATAATAAAATAAAGGAAATAAAAAACCAAGGTGAACAAATGCTGCATCTGACCAATGGATGGGCCAACCCTGATAACAATCTAGTAGAAGAAGAAGAGTTGGTTTTTATACCCCTGAAGGAGTCTCAAAGTGGCTTACAATCTCCTTCCCTTCCTCTCCCCACAACAGGCACCTTGTGGGGTACGTGGAGCTGAGAGAGCTCTGAGAGAACTGTGACTGGCCCAAGGTCACCAAACTGGCTTTTTATGTGGAGGAATGGGGAAACCCGGTTCTCCAGATTGGAGTCTGCCACTCTTGTTGGTCCAGGGACCTTTGATATGCACTGTCTTTGTCTTGTGGTTTTAGGGTTGCCAACCTCCAGGTAGTGGCTGGAGATCTCCCAGAATTACAACTGATCTCCAGATGACAGAGACCAGTTCCCATGGAGAAAATGGCCACTTTGGAAGGTAAACTCAATGACATTATTACACCCTGCTGAGGCCCCTCCCCTCCCCAAACCCCACCCTCCTCAGGCTCCACCTCCAAAATCTTCAGGAATTTCCTAACCCATACCTGGCAAACTTATGTGTCATCCTTTTACAGATTATATGGTGGGGAAAGTTTTCATTTGAGCGGCTATTTATTTATTTCACTTTTACCCCGCCCTCCCCGCCAGGCAGGCTCAGGACGGCTTCCACGAACTGACAAGCAGTATACATTCACAGTAAGTATAAAAATATGAAACATCATTTAAAACACAACCAGTCAATATAAAACATTCATTAGATGGCGATAAAACTAAAGTGCAATTTAGGGACACATTCGGCGGTACCGCCGCATTAGGTCGTATAGGATCGGAGTTCGCACAGGGCGCTGCTGGTAGAACGTCGCTCCTATCGAAACGCCTGCCTGAAAAGTTCTGTTTTCACGGCCCTGTGGAACTGTGACAAGTCCCGCAGGGCCCTGATCTCGGCAGGAAGCTCGTTCCAGGAGGCCGGAGCTGCAAACGAAAAAGCCCTCGTCCTGGTTACCATCAACCTGACTTCCTTAGGGCCAGGAAGGGCCAGGCGGTTTTGGGATCCTGATCCCAGTGCTCTCTGGGGAACATACGGGGAAAGCACCTTCTCTCACTTAACAGTTATTATCGGCATCTCTTCCCACTTGTCAATGACTGCAAATGAGGCAACACCTTATAGCATACCGGGGGGGGGGTGGGAGATATATTGGCATGTTGAACAAGCAAACCTCAGACATGCTATGGAAATAAAAGGGGCATCCATTTGGCAGAGGTGCAGCTGAGGTAGTTCTAACTCAAGAGATGGGTTTCCTTTGTAAAGCAGAGCTGGAGGCTGCTGATTAATTTGCAAAGGATCTTTGGCTTCTGTGGCCTGCGAGCTTTTCATAGGAGAGCTTCTCAACTCCTCCTTTGAAGAAACTGGCTTGGAGGACAATAGAAGCTCATTATCATGGATGTCAACAGGGCAGGCTTGGCAGGGTTTGATACTCGGTTTACACTGCAATTGGGAAGGAGTGACGAGGCCTTTCTAGCCTGCTATGAAATGGATTCATCAAAACTTCCAATGGGAAGATGATAACAATGAAGGAATGCAGGGAGCAGCACTAGGCAGATCTTTGCTTGGCCCAGAAATAATGCTAGGCATTGAAAACCTGCAGTGGGCAGCTAGATCCAGGTATGAATCCCCCAAATGCCATGGAAGCTTGGCGGGTGACCCTGAGCCAGTCACATACTCTCAGCCAAACCTGCCTCACAGGGTTGTTGGTGAGGATACCATGGAAGAGAGGTGAATGAGGAAAGTCACTTTTGGTCCCTGCTGGGGAGAAATAAGTGGCTCAGTGGTAGAGCATTTTGCTTGGCACACAGAAGACCTAGGTTCAACCTCCAGCATCTCCAGTTAAAAGAACTAGGCAGTAGGTGATGGGAAAGACTTCAGCCTGAGACCCTGGAGAGCCACTGCCAGTCTGATTAGGTAATGCTGCTTTGATGGACCCATGGTCTGATTCAGTATAATGTGGCTTCTTGTGTTCAGGTATTCATAAATACATAGAACCTGATCAACAGTCCCATGGAAACTGGGCCATGTAATAAAAGTCCTGTGCTTTAGAGACAATTCAAATGTTGGCCATTGCCCCTGAGACACCGGTGTGAGTTGGCTGAAAGAACTTTGTGGATCTGAGAGCTCTCGCACTCTCTCTTCCTGGAGTTGTGATGTGGAGTAAGACTCTGTCTTGTGCTTCTCCCTCCAACCTAGGGTTGTTAGCCTCCAGGTGGGGCCTGGAGATCTCCTGCTTTTACAACTGATCTCCAGCTGACAGAGATCAGCTCCCCGGGAGAAAATGGCTGCTTTGGATTCTATGGCATCGTACCATGCTGAAGCCCCTCCCCTCCCCAAACCCCACCCTCTCCTGGCTCCACCCCCAAAGTATTTTCCAACCCAGATCTGGCAACCCTTCTCCAGCCTCAAGGAGGGCTCTGGAGTTCTCTTGGAACTGCAGTTAAGCTCTGGACTACAGAGATTAGTAGAGGAAATGGCACCTCCAGAAGGCAAGCTCCATGGTAGTCTTGCTTAGTCCCTCCCACAACCGAACCCTGCCCTCTCTAGGCAGAGCCTCCAAATCTCCAGATATTTTCCAAGAGTAATCCTGAGTCTACTAGAAGGAGTTAAAGGAGTTGGGGTATTCCTTATGAGGCAAAAAAGGCGTAGTTTTCCCTGAGCAATTGGAGGGCCTGAAGCTGCTGGGAGAAGCACTCTCACTTCAGAAGCACTCCTTTCTATGAACTCATATATATTAATCTTTTAGGGATACTAGAAACTCCTGTGAAGAACAGAAGACATTCCAACGCAGAGTTCAGCTGGAAGTTGGTGCATCTTCAAGCGACTGGCTATAGACACAAGTCAGAAAGACTGAGACCCTGGTTTGCTCAGATGCAACAGGTCTGAATTGTTACATGTTGTATATTTGTATATTTGTTGTTGTATATTTATTTTGTTTATTTAATTTATTTATTTTTATTTAGGTTTTTAGGCCACCTTTCCTCGCAAGCAAGGCTCAGGAAGGGTTACAACAGGAGAGAACATACCATAAGTAATTAAAAGTTAAAACCAATAATAAATATATAAAACATACAGGTCCAATAATACATCAGCTTTGTTTGATCGATCCAAGATGGTGGGGAAAAAATCCAAATTTCACAGGACTGCTGGAGGGGGCTGCAGAGAATTGAGGGTATGAGAGTGACAAACTACATGCTGTACCATCACTATCCTCAACCAAATGCTTAATTATTGTCCCAAATATGTCTTTTGAAGTTGGTTTATTGTTATTTTCATAAATGCAGGTGTCACAAAGTGGGATCACACTGTCATAGATGTGAACTCTCTCAGTTCTATCATTAATATATATATTTTTATATTGCTCCTTGAATTAAATAGGTTATACAAGCAGGAGTTGGCAATGAACCCTCCAAAGGGAAACAACTCAGTGGTCCTTTCCACACTAGACTTTAAATCCTGGTTCAACCCTGTCCCCGAACTTACATTCTACGGTACACTTAAGTTCGCCCCTGTAATTATCTCGGGGTATTTTTACATTCAATACTACACATGAGTTCACCCCTGTAATTATCTTGGGGTATTTTTTGTTTCCACATTACATTGAGGTCACCCCAGTTTCATCCCACACTTGTCCCAGGATAAACAGATGTTGTTATAACCAGGGATAAATGTAAGGTATTGTGTCCCGAGTTGAACTCTGATAAAACCAGGGATGAGATCCAAGTGCGGAAAGGACCAGTCTTTGATATAAATTCACCAGCCATATAGTTGTGTACTGTAGTCTTTCTTTTTCATCTTAGTTGTGCTTTGGTCCCTTCCTGTTGTGGGTACCGATAAAGCTCAGGCATGGCCAAAGGTACTAACCCTGGGGCAAGAGTCCAAGGGCTCTTGACCCTTAGACTCTTAGCCGGTGGGCTCGCAGCCAGCACCTTTGGATGAGATATCTCTGAGAAATACTGAACCAGCCCAAGGCACAGTTTGTCATTTCCCCTTTTGTTTGTTTATTTATATATTTTTGGCTGTTGTGAGTTGGTTTGGATCCCTCCAGGGATAAAAGTGAGTTGCAAATATTTTATATATATGAGAGAGCCAGTTTGGTGTAGTGGTTAAGTGCACGGACTCTAATCTGGGAGAACCGGGTTTGATTCCCCGCTCCGCCACTTGTGCCTGCTGGATGACCTTGGGCAAGCCATAGTTCTGGCACAGCTGTTCTTGAAAAAAAGCAGTCTCTGTCAGAGCTCTCTCAGCCCCACCGACCTCACAAGGGTATCTGTTGTGGGGAGGGGAAGGGAAAGGAGTTTGTAAGCCACTCTGAGACTCCTTTGGGTAGTGAAGGGTGGGGTATAAATCCAATCTCCTCCTCCTCCTCTTCTTCTTCATACACACACACACTCACACACACACACACACACACACACACACAAGCTCATTATTTATTTATTTAATTTATTTTTCACATTTATACCCCGCCCTCCCCGATGGGCTCAGGGCGGTATTAGCATAACCATTAGCTTAACTTATTTGCATATGCTACGCCCCCTGACAACACCCACCACTCAGGCTCCACTGGACTGTTTTGGATTGCTAGCTATTGGGGGGGGGGGACAGGGACGTGCAGATCTGTCCTCACAATGGAGGGAGATCTAGTACTTGAATAAATCTTGGTCTTAAAGGTGCCACTGGACTGTTTTGGACCGGGGGGCCGGGGGGGCTCTGCAACTTACCTGGCTGCTTCTTGCTCTGACTGAAGGCTGCTGGGAGCAGGGGGTGGGGCTTGTTGTATGTGCCTGCCCCCTGGGAGTTCCGCTCCTGTGCGCTCCTGCAGGAAATGATCCCTGTCTATATATATAAAAATATTTATAGCCCACTTTTTTCATTGAGACTCAAGGCAGACTACAAAACATGAAAAACAATTGAACCAAAGAGCAAAGATGTCAGAGGTTCCTTGTACCCAACTTGGGTTCCCTGCTGCCACATAGCAGCTGAGGGGAATGGCTATTAGGAATAAGCATGGTGCCCTGTTTGGGGTGGGGAGGTGGGCAAGGATTGTTGGGGAGCCATCTGCCGCTGGTGGCATAAGGGGAGGCCTTCCTGAGCGCCTCTGCAGCAGCATGGGGCCTTGGTCCCTCACCTTCCCCAGACAGCCAATCAGACCTGGCTGGGGCTGCAACTGGTGGATCTCCAGGAAGGAGTCTTCCCTCTGGTCTGCCTGGCCTGGCCTGGCCTGGATAAAAGGAGGCCTTACCGTGCTGCTGGCTGCAGTTGGCCTTTGAGTTGGTTGTTGCCTGGATCTGCTCCCCTATGCTATGCCAAGGTTCTGGCAGCTGCAACCAATAAAGTTGTGGCCATTTCAACTCCCGCAAGGCGTCTGTTGTTTGTTCAGTGCCCATTTCTAGATATTCAACCTTGAGGCTGGTGGTACATTGGGTTCAAGGAACATAAACTATGTGTGGGTCAGAGTTCAACCTCAAGGCATCGCCTATTTTCTATGCAGAGATAATTAGCCCTAGACAGAAACCAGCTAACTATATTGCGAGGCTTTATGGGACTGAACCAAAGAACAAGCTACTGTTCAAAGTATTACTACAGAGGTAACATACACCTAAATGGTCCAGTCTCCCACCTTAGACAATTCCTGCCATGGTCAGCCAGCAAAGCAGAGCCCATTGAGGCTCAAAATGCCCCCATGGCGAGAGGAAGGGCTCCTGTCCCCCCCCCCCATTTTCTGTGCTGAAGCAGTCCTGAGAGTTATTTCCCTGGATTTTTTGCTGCTCCACAAGCACATGGAACCCAGACCCAACCCTTAAAAAAAGTGAATGTCTAGTTTGGCTCATAGGCAGGTTTTTGCTTGCGTTACTATTTTTGCTTGCCTTTTCCCTTCTTCGATGCACACGCTGGCTCTTGTGGAGTGCTGCAACAGAACTCAGAAAGTTACATTTCAATTAAAATTGCATGAAATGTATTTGCTTCTTTTAGCTGGGTTTGATATTTCAGTTAAGCATGCTCTGTGCTGTTTACTCGACAAGCATTTGTGGTATGTGTAAACTACATTTGTCCATTTATCTTGCCTTGACATTTAAGGAAGGGGGGAAAAAAACCCTGAAAAATCCTTCATGCCTGAACAAGTGATATGGTTTTGTTTTGAGTGGCAATGTCAGGGACTCCAGGTTCTTCAAGCATATTACAAGCCCTTTTCCCTCTCCAAATGATCAAGGGGCATTTCATCCATGTACAGAACATAAATGGAGGCTTACCCTGCTGTCTCCTTGGGGTCCCCAAATGTGTGTTTCATATATTATAATATTAACCCCTCCTTTTGCATCTCTTTCCCCTTCTGCAACTGTAATATTGTAGGCAGGGTTTGACCTTTTATGGCTTGATTAGCACACAGTGTTTGCGCTGTTCAGGGTGCTTCAGAAACTGTGGTCATGATAACTTGTGGTAGAAAGTGTCAAGTCTCAGCTGACATATGACAACCCTGTAGGGTTTTCAAGGCAAGGGGCAAACAGAGGTGGTTTGCCAATTGCCTGCCTCTGTGTAACAACCCTGGACTTCCACGGTGGTCTCCCATTCACGTACTAACCAGGACTGACGCTGCTTAGTTCCCAAGATCTGACAAGATCGGGCTAGCCTGGGCCACCCAGGTCAGGATATCGCAATAATTAAAAATCATAAAAAGAGAAGAAACTCATTAAAGAGGTGTGCAAGTTTAAAGCCTTTAAAGCCTTATATGGCCTGGGACCCACATATCTGAGGGACCACCTCTTCCCATCAGGGCTGCCAAGTGGGGGCGGGGAAACCCCCGCTTTGGAGGCCTGATTTCCGCCGTGGCGGAATCGGGCCCCGGGGGGAACTTCGCCCAGATCATCATGCTCCCAACGTGAGTGAAGTCGCACGTCACTTCCGTTGACGTGCTGGCGGGGCGCGCACGCTTCGCACGCACGCACATTTAGAGCGGGCTCCCGGAGACGTCGGAGCCTCCCCCGCCGGTGAGTTTGCCAGACTTGGCAACCCTACTTCCCATATATGCCCCAAAGAGCGTTACGCTCTATAGATCAACATCTCCTGGTGGTCCCTGGCCCGAGGGACGTCCGTCTTGCCTCAACCAGGGCCAGGGCCTTTTCTGCCCTGGCCCCTGCCTAGTGGGACATGCTCCCAGTTGAGATTAGGGCCCTGCGGGATCTTCTTCAATTCTGCAGGGCCTGTAAGACGGAGCTGTTCTGCCAGGCCTTCGGTTGAGGCAGTGGACGCCTCTGTATGGCCTCCCTGAGGTGGTTGTCACCCATCTACTTATCAACCCAAATAATATGCCAGGGAACCCGCAGCCAGCTGATTTGTTAGAAGTGTGACTGTGTTTTAATGTTTATTATAATTGTATTTTTATTGCATCAGTTATATGTTTTATGATGTTACCCGCCCTGAGCCCGCTCGCGGGATGGGCGGGCTATAAATACAAATAATAAATAATAATACGTTTTCTAAGTGTTCCCCAAACCCGCAAAACCTATGAGAAAAACACAGTGATCATAGAATGTGTTTGGGAAATGTATGATCCAAAAAGTCTATTTGACTAACTTCAAGTCTCCTGGGAAATATTACCTTAAGTCTTAGGAATGGATTTGGGATCTGTCATGATAAGGAGATTTGGAGCATGTTGCCAGCTTTTGTGCCCCCCCCTCTTTTTATTTTGTGCATGAATCAATCCCTTCTTTTCATGGTTTAATCATAGTGTAACTTGATGTGTGCATGAACAATAGCCCTGTTTAATGCACACCAGAATAGTCTCAGAACCAGATCCTGCAAATCCATTGCAAACACTTTTTTTGGACTCTGGTTTTGCAGGGAATCCTATAGTCAGAGTTAACCATGGTTTTATTTATTTATCCAAAACATTTATTAGCCACCTTTCTACCTTACAGGGACTCAAGGTGGCTCACAGTGTAAACAAAAGTACAATATAGTGCACAGATTACATAAACACACTAATTTCAAATCAATAACTTAAAATTGCCAGGAAAGCAGAAGAGCTCAAACTAGCCAAATGCCATCATGGATGAGACTGTCTTCGGCTGCTTCTTAGAGGCCAAGAGTGAGAGGGGGCCAGGCACACATCCCTGAGCAGGTTGTTCCATAATTGTTGGGCTGCCACTGAAAAGGTGGTACCAGGCAAGTTTCTTTGGTTGACAGGACAGTCAAGATGGCTTCTCCATGGGATCTTAGTTCTCAGGCAGGAACATATGAGAGAAGACAGTTCTCCAGACACTCTGGTCCCAAGACATGTCAGCCATGTAAATTGAAGCTGATACTAAATTTTACACTGTTAAAGCAAACCATGGATGGGAGGTCTAATTCATCCTTGAGAAAAGATGGTAGTCAACAGACAAGTCCTAGGGATTCTGCAAAGTTTGCTGCAAATGAATTTGTCAACTGGATTTATCATATTCTATTGGAGCAATTGTGGTGATCACATTTTAGGATTTGTTCTTTAGTGCGAACGCTCAATCTCATCATTGTGAGAGAGGAGGTCTCTGGGTGGTCTATAACCTGCAGCACAATCTGAGGGCTTCAGGTCTTGGTGTATAGGGGGATGGTCATAATCTTCACTTGGACCTAGTGGTCTCTGGACAGTAACAGTGCTGCCCAAGAGCTCCAATCTGGGATCCGTTTTGGACCAGATTTTTTATAACAGATGGCCTGGTGTCTGGATTGAGATTATTACCCAGCAGGAAAAACCCATGCATAATTCAGTAATCCACCAGCATTTCTAGTCTAGATAAATAAGGACCAAATTAGTTGAGACTCAGGAGATCCATGGTAAAGGTCTCCAAAGGTCTCTCTATGGAGAGGGTGTTTAACTGTTCCGTACGATGGATTTTTCTGATATAAAACCTTCCCAGCGCTTCTAATGGCTTCTCCCACCCTTCATCCAGCAATCTCAGTGCCATGCTCCTCCTCTGTTTATCTTTACAGCAACCTTGTGAGATAGGATAGGTAGAAAACACAGCTGTCCTAAGGTCACTCCATGAACTTCATGGCTTTCTACAAACTATACAAAACTGAACAATTCCATTGGGGTTTTGTGCACAGATAATAGGATTGTACTGTACAAAATGGTTTTACAAACCTGCTTGGATGAATGGTGGTCTATACCACTGGTATGATTTCTGTGCTGTTTAATGTATCATGTGAATATATGCCATGGTTCAGTTCTTTCTGGTGGTTCCAGACTTCTAAAATCCTAATGCACGGGTTATCAAATGTCCCAATTTGTTGACTGCACTGATTCACTATGTGTAATCCACCTTGAGTCCCTGTAAGAAAGGCAGAATATAAGTAATGTATGTAAAATAAATAATAAAATAAAGTAGGGATTTGAACATGGGTCTCTCTTGGTCCTACTCGCTGACATAAGAACCAATGCTCTATGCTGCCATTTTATTAGTAAAAACAAAATGTCCTAAATATATATGAAGCAAATCAGATCAAGAAAAGCTGTAGACGTGCGTGTAATAAAGCGTGTACGGTATGGAGGGGAGGTCTCTAAGATGGTGCCAAATGGGTGCAAATATTCTATGAAGAAAAAGCCTTCTCACACCCCCCCAACCTTATCCTCATTTGAGGATCCAGTTCTGCCATGTAATAATATTTTACCCGCCTAAGAAGATAGTCCAGGGTACTTTGATCTCATCAGATCTTGGAAGCTAAGGAGTGTTGGCCCTGGTTAGTATTTAGATGGGAGACCACCAAGGAATTCCAGGGCTGCGACACCGAGGCAGGCAGTGGAAAACTACCTCTGAACGTCTCTTGCCTTGAAAGCTCTCCAGGCTTGCCATAATCAGGCTGCGGCTTGACAGCAAAAAAGAAACACAACAACAAAAAGAAAGTCTGTTTTTCAATATAATACAAACATAAGATAATGCCAGAATGGAGCGCTTCAACTCTAGAATAGAACGTTAAAACACCCAGCGAGCCTGTTCCTTTGCACTCGCGAAGAAGCTACCCTGTGCCTGCTGTTCATTTCTTTTTTTTTTAATATTCTCCTTCCACCACTAAATGTGCAAAAAAATCCTTTTGGCAAACCGTATGGGCTTTTCCTCGTGTTAAAAGAAAGCGAGATGACTTTTTCCTACTTAGTTATAAATAACAGAAGGAGCAAACCCACAGATGCTGTGCAGTGTCAGTTCTGCTCAGAATTGTAAACGGACTCTGGCCAATGTATAAAAATGGACACGAGATTCTTCTCTCCCTCCCTCCAGGTCTCTGTAATCCCACCCCCCCATTCCGTCTCGTTCTGCCAGCCACAATGACATCTGCTGGTGGAGACAGGAAGCCATAAATCTGTAGGTCTCCTCTCAACCAAGCTTTGTTAATGCCTCTATTTATTTAAAACACACACACACAGAGAGGTTAGGGCGCCATCTCAGTAGTGCTGTACCTAGAGGCTCATCTTTGCATTTGTGTACTCTCCTGGGGTGGGGGTGGGGGGGCATCACTGATTTAATCTCATGTCGCGTATTGAAATCTGGAAAGTTACAAGGGCCCCCTGGATTATAACCAAATCCTTTGGAGGAAAAAAAAAAGATTAAAGCAAAGAAAAAGAACCCTCTCAAGTTACTGATCCCTGATTATGAGGAAAGCTTGCTCTCATGTTCCAGATCATGAGAAGAACCTTTTCGGTGAAAGGCAACTTGTTCAAGTAAAATTCATATACCCCTGCAAAACCAAATCACAGTGTTCATTTCCCTTTAACATATAAGGGCTATAGGTCCAGGTGGTAAGGGCTATAGTAGGTCCAGGTGGTAAACTGTGTTGGTCTGAAGCAGTAGAACAAATTTAGAGTCCAGTGGTACCTTTAAGACCAACAAAGGTTTGTTCAAGGTATGAGCTTTCATGTGCAAAGCACACGTTTTCAAATACATTGGAATGGAATATAAGGGCCATGTATGGTTGCCAGCCTCCAGGTGGGGTCTGGAGTTCTTCTGGAATTACAACTGATCTCCAGGCTATGGAGATCAGTTCTACTGGAGAAAATGGCAGCTTCCAAGGGTAGACTCTGTGTGCTGAGGTCTCTCCCCAAACTCCTCTCCCAGATCACCTGGGATTTCCCAGCCTGAAGTGGCAACCCTAGGCTACACGGTTTCCTTTCAAGGTCCCTCCAAGTTGACACTTAGAATGATCTCTCCTCATTACCTCCATATTGATCGATGTTTTAAGTGTCCAGCAGGTGATCTGAAATGCAGAGAAGGATGATAGTAGACCCACTAACCCTTCCTTGCCCTTCCTAATGGCTCCTCTGGAACCTTATTAAAATATACAAAGCTGCTTAATACCAAGACAATTAATTTATCCCTCTTGCTCAGTACTGTCTACTTGGATTGTTAGTGGCTCTTCAGGGTCTCAAAGAGGGATGTTCAAATGCACCTTTTCATTTCTAGTAGTCTTCATTTATTGTTGTTGTCATGAGCCTTTCCATGTTGCCCACTTTCACTGTTGGTATTCCTAATCTATTTGTTAATTTTACACCCTTTACATGGTATGTGCCATGGATATGCAAATGTAAGAAAAATAAAGCTAAACATGTAGGTATAGTGGGAGAAATTAAGGAGGAGGAAATGGAAGATGGCATGCAAACAAAGACTTGCAGGGTCAATCTGCACAAGGGAAAGATGGGATTTTTGAACTGAAACAGTGGGGCAGAGAAAGAATGCTAGCTACCTGGGATCCTTAACTAGAGATGCCAAGGAATGAATTTAAACTCTCAATTTTCCCACTGGCAGCAGGCAATCCCTAGGCCCTGACATAATTTGCCCTGCCCTGGATAATTTGAAGAGCAAGAGAAGAAATGGGAGGGGGGATGGAACCAAAGGTGGTACTCTAGGAATTTTCCCCAGTCTCTATGGTCTTTGCCATAGAGATTAATGGAAATTCCTAGAGTGCCACCTGGAAGCAACATCGCTTCCTTCCAAAACTCTGTTCTCCCCAGGGACCATCCCAAAAATCTTACAGCTTTTTCTAGCTTAGGGTTGGTAACCATAAATGAATCTTAGCTGGAAGGATCCTGAAACGCACATACTCTTCCACTGAGTGCTAGATCTTCCCATTGGTTTGTGAGTCATCCTGGCTAATGCAGTCCTTGCCTTAAGAGTGTTCAGACCTTCTTCTTACCACCAGACCATCAGCTCTTCCATTGTTTCTTAAACAGGACTGCATTGGGGACTTTCTTAGCTTTTTCATGAACAGATGAACTTGCCATAAGGTAGCAAAAAACTGAGATGCAAAAGACCAGCTACTCGGGTAGAAAGCCAGCATAGACACAGCCATAGGCTTTCAATTCCTTTGAAAGTCTTTTACATTTCTCATCAATAGGATTGTATTTGCTTGTATGCCCTCTCCCACACAGGTAGCTTTACTGGTTTAGGAGAAACGTGCTAAAAATATTTAAAAGGAATGTGTTTTTGTAACACTTAACAACTGATATACCTAATTTAGTTTAACTCCCCCACCTCTGCATAGCAGAGGAAACTTAGTTACATGATTAGTTATACTATGACAAAGCCCAAGAGTCTTGATTTTGATGGGCTCCAAATTTGCCTTGGATTGATAGTTTGGCTGCATAAGCCTATCAGAGGTGCCACTGAGGTCAGGTGGGGTTATTATCCCGGCTCAGTTTGATCCGGAGGGCAATGCTCTGCTTGGTAGCAATGCTTGGCTCAGGATCCTGAGAAGCAGAAAGAGCTATCAGGTATGTTCAGCGTAAACATTGCTGAGAGATGCTTCAAACATATTTTATGGGTATGCACAAAAAATGTGCAAATACCTGAAAAACTATATAACATATGTGTAATGCAAACACACACCTCCTGCCACATGTATCAGACACATGTGCTAGGAACTGGGATCAGTTTGTGAAACCATGGTATGGCAAATATCTATTCACTGCCAAAGAACCCGTGAAATGGCCCGGAGTAAATTCGGCAGGCTCCAAAACGTAAGTGTGCTTTTGAAGCCGGTTTGGAATTAGTGCCTTCCATTTTTTACACAATAAATTTTACAGTAATGGGTAGTGTGAACAAAGGTTTCAGGGCCACTCAGAGTCGGGAGAGAGGAAATTGCCTCTGGATTGTTATCATTGAGGTCTTGGAGTTCTAGTGGACGGCTCAAAGAAAATGCTGAATTAGTGTGGGGATGAAAAAGGCAAACTCCATGCCGGGGTTATTAGGAAAAAGACCAAAAATAAAATGGCCAGTATTATAATAGCCTTGTATAGATCCAGTGTGGGTAGTGGTTAGAGTGTCAGACAAGATCCAGGTTCAAATCCCCACTCTGCCATGGAAGCTTGACGGGTCTCTGGGTCTCTGGGACTCTGGGGCAAGTGATGCTCTGTCATCTTGGTGCTTGGGGGGGTCAACAGTGGGAGGGCTTCTAATGTCCTGGCCCCACTGGTGGACCTCCTGATGGCACTGGTATTTCTGGCCACTGTGTGATACAGAGTGTTGGACTGGATGGGCCTTTGGCCTGATCCAACATTGGCATCTCTTATGTTTGTTTGTTTGTTTGATTGATTTATATTCTACCCTCCCCGCCAAGTGTGGCCTACTTTGGAATAATACGTACAGGTCTTGTCACTGTCCCCCCCAAAAGATGCCAAAGGGCTGGACAAAAAAATGATCAAGGGGATGACGTACCTTTCCTGGGTGAAAGTATCTGGAACTTTTCAGTTTAGGAAAAAGAAAACAGTGGGGGGGATGGTACATGATAGAAGTTTATAGAATTATGTGGACAGATAACTTTTTCTCCCTTTCCCCATAACAGTACAACTCAGGAGCATCTAATAGATTCAGGATGGACAAAAGGAAATACTTGATGAGTAATTAAATCATGAAATTCTCTGCCAGACAATGTTATGAGGGCCACTCATGTGGATAGCTTTAAAAGGGGATTAGACAGATTTATGGATGAAAGGTCCATCAGTGATGACCGAAGGAAGCCTCCATGTCCAGAGGCAGTTAACCTCTGACCGCCAGTGCAAGCACACAACATCAGAGGAAGCCCTTGGCTTCTATGCTCTATTCGTTGGCCCTGCAGGGCAACTCATTGGCCACTGTGTGAAACAGGACACCGGACTAGATGGACCACTGGTAGATCCAGCAAGGCTCTTCTTATGTTTGTCTTGGGAATAAGCTTTCCATATAGTTTACCTTTACTCCACTTTCCGACTGGGTCCAGGCAGAGGTCATTTCGGGGGGGAACGCAGTTCCCCCAGGTGAGGTGCGGGGGGGCGGGGCACATGACGAAGCCCCGCCCCCTGCTTCCAGCCGCCCCGCTTCCGGCCCTCATTCAGCCAGGAGGAGGCAGGAGAAGAGGGAGGGTAAGTTGCTTCCTCCCCGCTTCTCCTCACCCCTGCCTGCCTGGGGCCAGGGAGGGCCTTGGCGGGGCTTCCTCGTACTCCCGCCGGCCTTGCAGGTCCACCGCCGGGCCCCTGATGTCAGGGGGTGTGGCATATGCTAATGAGTTATGCTAATGAGTTCCCCTAGCTCTTTTTCTACGAAATGACCCCTGGGTCCAGGTATTCTACCTCTTTCACTGAAACTTGATCTGCTATATAATGTGTTAATTCAATGGAGACAATCATACACAGCCAGGTAGATTTTAAGCTCTTAGTGCTCATAGGCTTGATACGTTCTACAGTATCCATACCTTGTTTCTAGTATGAAGTGTTATATGTGCATCAGGTCATCTTCAGGGCAAGGATTGGGTTCGCTATCATTACTCTCTGAGCTCTGCTATACAGAGATAAAGACCATGGAGGGCATCTCATTTTCCCATTGATAAAATATTTGGATTGTGCTGACTTGGATAGCCCAGGCTAGTCTGATCTCGTCAGCTTTCGGAAACTAAGCAAGTAAGCAGTGTCAGCCCTGATTAGTATTTGGATGGGAGACACCCACGGAAATCCAGGGTTGCTACACAGAGGCAGGCAATGGCAAACCATTTTTCCCCCTCTCTTGCCTTGAAAACTTACGGGGTTGCCATAAGTCAATTGCGACTTGATGGCAAAAAGAAAATAAAAATCTGGGAAATATTTATTTAATTAATTTATACCCCACCCTACCCCACAAGAGGGCTCAGGCTAGCTTACAACATAAAACCATCAGACAATAAAACAACACATGGCAGCGACAGAGGATGATGTCAGGCAAAGAATAGCAGGTACCCCAAGAGACTCCAGTGCCCATATCCATACAATACAAGATCTGTATTGGGGGGAAAGGAGTTCCGGCAACAACATTCCAGAAAAAAACAAGCAATAAAAGTTTTTTCCTGGCCTGCTCCCTTCAGCAGGGAAGTGATTGGCTCCATATTTGAATGCTTCTTTATGGGGGGAAAAACAGGAAATACTGAAAGGAAATTCTTGACAATACTAGCTTTGTACATCCAGGTAGCAGGTAATGTGTATGTGCCAGGATAGGGGGGACATGCAGGCTAAATTGAGCCGCAACTGCATGTTTATTGCAAGCATCGAAAGGGAAATCACCTGGAATAGCCCTCCTTCTCATTTTACAGATGAGCAAATGGGGTTGAGAGACCGCGACTTGCTCAAGGAAGCCAGTATATTAATAGCTGGAGCAAGGCTCAGAACCTTGGTCGCTCTGATCTCAGGCCATGTCCCCACCCCCCACCCCCGTTCTGCCCCGCACGGGTTCTTCTGCTTGTGACACCACACGGCTGCTTAGAATAACACTCTGTGGGTTCTGTGTCAGTGTAGCTGAATGTAAATAGCATCCAAACCGCTGGTCCTCCAGATGTTTTTAATATGTCTGTATCACTCTCACACAAGTGGGGCTGTAATGTTACTTCCTCCGTAGGGCCAAGTTCACGCAAGATGATTTCCTGTACGGAATATCACTTCCAGGCGAAGGAGCCATGTGTACACTCCGTGTACATGCGGGAAACACGTGTGTAGAGATTGAGCTTGGGGTGCATGGGGCAGGAAGCAGTGATGGGTGGCAGGTTCATGTTGGATATATGTGTGTCAAATTAGGAGTGTGTGTGTACACATTTCATGTGTATTTAATATGCCCAGAAGCAATAGGCACACAAGGGAAACAGGCTGTGCAAATTCCACCCTTTCTGATGCCCTCATTTCACCCTCTCTTCCCTTCGGTCCCTCCCCATCACCTTTCTAAAGCCTCCTTCTCCATTCCTGGGAGTTCCTTTCAAGGCGCACCGGTGCATAAGCCAGCTGCAGCCTTGATCTGACTATCGCCGCCAAACACCTGGGAGAAACAGAGAAGGAGGGAATAAAGGGAACTTCACACAGTTTGTTCCAGAGGCAACCCAACACCTCCTGTGCGCCTTTCTCCGCCGGCGAGAACTTGTCAGCAACCTATTTTCCCAAAGTGTGGGAAACAGAAAACTTTATCACGGACCATTCACCGGTGTGGGGGTGGGGGGTGCACGAATCAAAGAGGTGAGGAAAATCCTTCTCTCTCCCCCCCCCCCGAAATCCTTTTCACATATTCTCAATGGGGCAAAAACCATAGGTGTGTGGGAAGCAACCAAGGAACTCTGGACAGGCTCAGCCCCACTTTGCTGGATGCAGAGAGCACCGCTGCCAGGTTACAAAAACGAATTTGTGAATGTGATTTTACACATTTTGTGAATGCCCCCCCCCTCCAGTTCCTTCTGTTCCGGTTCAGTGATCAAAGGATGAGGCTAGCCAGGTAGGGATGACATGAAAGGACTGGTGGTGGTGGTGGTGGGGAGGAAAACAGACAGAAAGATGAGTATAAACAGGTTGGCACTCCAGGGAGGATTGCAGAAATAAGGTGGTCTTTTCCTCTCCTCTCCGCCTCCTACCCCCGCGTGCTTTCTCCCATCGCAGCGCCTGCGATCAGCGAAGCCCTGTCTCTTTAATAAACTGACTGCCTTCTGTCTGCTCGGAGTAAATTTCATCCTGTCATCAGGTCGCGGAGGAGGAGTTTGTTAATGTACAGTTTGCTCAGTGGATCGATGTTTGCTGGCATCGCCTCGCCCTGCCTGTGTGTGTGTGTGTGCGCGTGTGCTTGGGGGTGCGTGTGTGTATGTGTGTGTGCGTGCGTGCGTGTGAACACCAGATTTCCTTCCATCCAAAAGCTTCTCTGTCCTCTTCCATATCACTCACAACCTGGCATCTGACAGCAGCAAACCTGCAGTTTTTTTTTCTCTCCCCTCAGCAAACACACACACCAATCCGCCATACAGATCTACGCGAAGGAGGCGGCGAGGAGACAGGGGGGGAAATTAAAGACAAGGGGGGCAGGGAAGGGGGGGGGGAAACCCAAGGAAACAGCAAAAAGCCTACACCCGAGCTGCTCCCCCCCTTTAAAAACAAACTATTTCAAGATATATATTTTGTAAAAAAAATTTGATCCACTGAAAACATCCCCCCCTCCCAACTACCAGCACTGTGAAGGTTTCCTTTGCACGGGAGCTCCTTTTTGCATCAAAGCAAGTCTTGCAACAGTTCAAACAAAACAAGAGAGAGAGAGAAGCAACCCCCCCCCCTCCCCGACCGCCGATCTTTCAAAAAAAAAAAAATCCTGTAAAAATAAGAATCCGAACAGGTTGATCTCGTCACTGAAGTGCCAAAGGAGACAGAAGGGTGCTCGCTGCTGCTGCTGCCGCCGCCGCCGGGTTTGCTGGGGAGGGAAAAGCAGGCGAAGGGAGAAGGGGAGGAAAAAGAGAGAGAGACTTACAGAGAAGAGAGCGCGAGAGAGACAGAAAACAAGCCCCGCGAGCTTCCGAGGGCTCTCGGATCTGGGAAGAGAAGTCCGGTTGGAGAAAGTACAGCGATGCCAAGGAGGAAACAGCAGGCACCGAAGCGGGCAGCAGGTAAGAAGCCAACCCACTCTTCGACAGCCCTCGGCGTCTTTTTGAGACCTTTAAACCCTCCCCTCCTCCCCCACATTTTTTTTTTCTTTCAAATTCAGGTCACCCTTTTTTCTTGGACCGGCTTTTTATTTATTTGGGGAACACCCCCCCCCCCAATCGCTGTTGTTTCTCCCTTTCAGACACACGCGCCTGGAGTAGCTCGGATGGTGGTGTTCAGTGAGCTTCCCCCCCCCCCCCCCCTTTTTTTTTTTTTTTATGT
>NW_015170894.1:751951-783779 GCF_001447785.1 Gekko japonicus | reverse complement strand
CCCCCCCCCCCCCGTTTTTTTTTAAAAGCCCTGTGCCTGCAATTTTTGCGCCTAGGCTGTTTGGGAAACGCTTTCGAGGCTCGTCTTGGCGCTCCAGATCCTGACTTCCCTTCTTAAACTTTTCCCCCCAACTTTCTTCCACTCGGATCCTCACCTCCTTTCCCCCTCCTCTCTGCCCCATCCCCACTTCCCATCCTTTTCGTCGCATCCCTATTTAATAGGAATATTGTGGGACATTTGTTGTTGTTGTCGTTGCTGTGAAAGGAGGCACTAAAACAACAACAACACATACTTTCTGTACCTCTCTGTCTCCGGCAGTTGTGTGTGTGAGTGTGTGTGAGTGAGTGAGTGAGGAAATAATAGCAGAGGTTGTCCCTGTGGATGAACCCGCGGGTTGAACTTCAAAGCCTTTGATCGTCGGTGGTGAAAAGAAAAAGAAAACCGTAACAGGAAATAAAATGAGCATTCTGAGGGCTGAGAGACAATCCCTGAATTCCAACTTTTCCCCTTCTTCCTTTGCATATTGAGATTCAGGTTTCAGTTCTGACAGGCCATTGGTGTGTGTGAGGGGCAAACCCAGTCAGATTATTGTTATTATTATTTCTAAGGAGCTGAAACACGTTACAACTTAAAAGAAGAGCTTTGATATAATCACTAGAGTGGCAGACTAGAAATGGGCAGAGAGAGGCCTGTATAAGAAGTCATTTCAAAAGTGGGTTTTAGTTGTGTGTTTTCATGGAAGTTTGCTTTAACTGCTTTAAAAAAAATTAGTTTGGTGGGGTTTGGTTTCTGCCCTGTACAAGAGGCAAGCCTATTTTTCTGCCACTAGACCCACCCACTAGGGGGAAAAAATCAGGTTTCCACTTGATTGCCAGCTTTGATTTGACATTTGATTGATCACCTGTCATCTTGCTGCCTTTGATCTATTCATTCTTGATATATATCAATAAATCACTCACTATGGTAACCCGAGTGCTAGTGACGCAAGCCTGGCCCTCTAGAATCTCTTAGCCAGACGTGCACAATTATTATCTTGTTTGGCTTTAATGTGGGTGGGATTTTTCTTTCTTTTTCTTTGTGTTCACTTAGATTAGTGCTGTGCAGTGTGGCTAAATTGTTGGGGTTTCTCCCTCTTGGCCTGCAGATCAGCAGTTAACTCTCTGAACTCCCATTAGGAGCCTAAATAATAAAGCATTAAAAACTGGGGAAAGTTTCATGAGGTGAATTTGAGTAAATCTCAGAGTGGGGCATGCTCAGGAAAGCGTTCAGAGGTGAAAAAAAATTATTTTCTGGGGGTTTAGATAGGTTTGAGAAACTTTCTGTGAACTTGACACAGTTCGAACCACACTCACATTCCTTATTGTAACTTTTATGAACATAATTGTTAAAACTAATACTTAAATAATCCTTAATTAACAGCAAGCCAATTAGAACTGGACCTACAATCCAAAGACTGCTTAAAATGTTCTCATGCAAAATTTGTATAGGCACATATAAATCAATAGGTAACAATTGGCATGTACCTTTGGGGAACCTTATATGGGGGTTTATGTTTGTGCAGATATTTTAGACCACAACTTAGAGGGGAAGAGGTTATAGTGAGAGCCACATGGTTATCGCTTACGTTGCTTGCCAAAAAACCCAGTAAGCTATTGGTGGTAAGGGAAGGTAGTTTAAATTCTCTGTGAAACATTCTCAAAAGGCCTTATTAGTTATAAGGGTTTTAAATGCTTCAAAAGTGAGCGTTGGATGACTTAAGAAAGTATTTCTGTTGTCTCTGTGACTCCTAGCTGCGCCCCACTTCCCAATAGATGTCTCCCCAGTGTAGAAATTGTTTGAAAAATGCCCTCATCATCCAACTTTCCCATTTTTCTTCTCCAAGCATGCTAGAATCTGGGAGGATAGGGATGAACAGTGGAGAAGCATGACACATAAGATACCCTGCATTCAGGCACCCTCTACATGATAACATTTTACTAGGTTGTTACCCTCGTACCCATCTCTGATCCTCATCCAAGATGCCACTTCTCATGAAAGCAACTTTGAAACAGGAGTTGTAAAGATTATGGAACTATTGTCTGGCCATTTGAATAATAATTCCTGTGCACCACTTTCAGTAATTCCACGGTGAAATAGGTTGTCCTGTTTCCAAGCTTGCACCTTTCTTTGCAGTCCAACTCGTTTTGTTTCAGGTGGATGAGAAACTCCTTAATTTGAATTTACTTAAGTTTAAGAGTGTGCAGTCTTGCTGTAAGATTTCCACCCATCACCCCAACCTTTCATTTTCTTAGCTGTAGTATACGGATTTTGTTTTATAAGGCAAATCCAGTCTCAAAAGACTGCTGTGCCACAGCGTGGCCTTAGGCAGAATGAGAAAGGAGTGTGGGAAGAATGAATTATCCAGATGTTTGGCAGGATCATTCTCTTTTGCTTCCTTTATATGCAAGTCTGTGATTTTTTTTTGGGGGGGGCAAACCTGAAGTATCCGTATTGTTAGGAAGGCTCATTGGATTTAAGCTTAGTGGAGGTTGTGGTTGTGTTGGTTGAGAAAAGTTTGCAACTTTTTGGGGAGGGGGGGTTAACCCCTCAGAGAAGAAAGATGGTAGTGTTATGATTCTCGGCATAGCCGCCTTGGTCATTGCTTGAAATTAAATCCAATGCAGAACTGTAAATAATTACATCCAAGCACTGACTTCGAAAGCAGGTTTCTCATTTGATTAATGAACGGCATAAAGGTTAGAGAGAACAAGCGAGTGAATCAGCAGGGAAGTCCCCACTGCTTGACAAAAATCTACCTACGTGGGCAATTTCCCCCCTCCCTATTATTAATCTGAAACTCTGAAATCCTTATATCAGATGTTACAGAGAAAGAAAACCTGGTGGTGTAAGTGGATCCGTGGAGATGCTGTTTGGAGTTGATGATGGCACTTTTCGTCCTTAGAATAATTTCTTTCTTTCTTTTTTTAAAAAATCATACTTTGAGTCAGGAAAGCAGCGATTTCAAACACATGTGCTTTCCTTGACTCATTTCTCAGCAGTATTGTTCTCCCCCCCCCCCCTATTGTCTGCATAATTCTTCGAGCAGATGTTTGAATATTTTTAGGTCAGTCCCTGACATTACATCATACATTTATTTGTAATGATATATTACATGTGCATTGTTATCTTCCATCCCTAAAGAGCCCAAGGTGCTTTACAGACTGTCGGTCTGAATCCTCTCTTCTCCCATGGCTGCGAGTCAGGAGGAATTCTCCTGTAGCCAATGGGATTACATTGTGGCAAGAAAAATGAACATCAGGCCCAGAATGTTGTATCTGAGTTATATGTATATATATAACATATATAATGCAGCTGTCTCTGGGGAGCAGCCAACCCATGATGACCCATCACAACTGAAGGGAAAGGGAAAAGCTAGGACAAGAACTAAATTGATATGTTAATTCAATTTCTTAAAAATTCCTATATTTCAAAAATATCTTTTCAACACATTTCCTCAGGATTAAGCCTTACTTTCCTCCTGCAGCTTGTTGAGAGGTGTATATTTATTTTTGCCGAGCATGAATCTGCTGCTTATTGCTACTGAATATACATCTGGACTTAACACTGTTAATGGGGTCTTCCTTTTGGTTCTCCTTTTCCCCTTTGCTGGGCTCTGATAGGTCACCCTGTTAAGACGCAAAAGCTCAGAAGCACAACAGAAAGCGAGAGCAACCAGCTGCATTTACTTTTGTTTACGGGAGCTAGAAATGAATAATGCAGATTTTGTTTTCATGAAAGTCCTTGTGTGGCAGTAAACATAAGACTATTAGCAATCATTACTTAAAAGTTGCAATTTGCACCTTAATAGTACCGGTTGTTTAAATAGCGAACAATCCGTTCAGACGGGCCAATCTGCATTCTTCCAGGATGGAGGACCTTAGTCTGAAATACAGTATAGGTAGACATGTACACCTGTAAGTTCAAAGGTTCTGCTTTTGCATAATATTACTTGTAGCCATATTAGTAAGAGGATAACAGTCGGATCCCAAACAAAACAGACCTGAATAGTGCTATAAAAATTTGTGATGTCTTTCTTTTATCTCCCCCAGGAAAGGATGTGCACATCAAAAATATCTAAATATCTCTTGCCTTGGAACTCTTTAGCTCACCTCCCCGTATCTTTACCTTGGCAGATGACAAAAAACAAAGGTGTTCACAAATGAGGGGGCTGACATTGCTTCTCCGGTGAATGAAATTTCTGGTTCTAGAGCCGTCTTGGTTGTTACCACTTGTGTTTGGGGAATCAAACCCAGTCCAGGTTACAATTTGACTGCACATTTCCCTCTGATTATGTGATAAGTCTCCTGAACAATAGGTAGGATTTCATGAACAGCCGCTTTACCAAGGGCTGACATGCATACCTTGGTACACTGCTACATGGTAATCAACCATCTGTATCCTTCCTTCCTTCCTTCCTTCCTTCCTTTTCTTTCCCTCTCTCCCTCCTCCCTTCCTTCTCTTCTCCCCTTCCTTCCTTCCTTCCTTCCTTCCTTCCTTCCTTCCTTCCTTCCCAGAAGCAATATCAGTCCTTACATTAGATGGATAACGTTGTTCAGACTGTCATTGATATGGACAACTGATGTCTATTAGTAGCTAGTAACAATTCAAAGGGTTTCCCCCCCTGGTTATTGTATGAGTATTAATTGTGATTACACTTTTTACCGTGTATAAAGAGAATTATGATTTTTATTTCATAATATACATCATTTCTTGTGTTTTCCCATTTTCACCTCTGTGCTCTTTAATCTCCAGAGTTCACAAGCTGTAAAGAATACAGATTCAGGTGGGTAGCCATGTTTGAGTCCAGTGGCACCTTTAAGACCAACAAAGTTTTATTCAAAGTTTCTGTGTACACACACCTTTTCAGGTGTATCTGAAGAAGTGTGCTTGCACACGGATGCTTATACCTTGAATAGAACTTTGTTGTTCTTAAAGATGCCACTGGACTTGAACTTTGTAAAGAATACCTTTGCTATTTCTGCCTTCATTTTCAAATTTAAGCACGGTGCTGTTTGCTTCAGGATCTGGGGGCCTACAGCTAAAACACCCATACTTGGTTACATTCACCTGTAGAAGGTGGGGTCCTACAGACCGAGATTTCTCTCATGCTGTTCTGTCTTCCTTAGGTCCTCCACGTCAAGGCAGAATGACAGCACTGTGAGGCTGTGTAGAGCCTTTTACTAGTCAGAGTCTTAGAACGTTGGCAGAGGCCCATCTTCTGTCTAGTGGTAGCCAGTGCCCCTTCTAAGCTGTGGAGTCTTGTGAGCAAAAATTCTACTTTGTGAGCTACTGGCATTAAAGTGGTGAGCAAGCAATTTGTCTACTGCATATATTATTTTGTTCTGGAGGCATCCTTCCTGAGCTAAGACAAAAACGTGTGAGCTGAAGGCTAAAAAATTGTGAGCTAGCTCACACCAACTCAGCTTAGAGGGAACACTGGAGGTGGCCCTGTTCAAACCTCTGCTTCCCCCCCCCCCACATAATTCTTTACATCTTCTGCAAGGATCAAATATTTACTAGATCACTAGAAAAAGTTATATCACTCGTTGCTGTTAATATACCAGAGTGCACATCATTCCAAAAGAGTTATCCCAATTTAACAGCAGTGAATTGTGTGTGTACAAGAGGAGGGAATTACAGGCTTCCAGCCAAGGAGGTTAGAGCCTCCCTCTTGTTTTTGGTAAAGGTATATCAGCAAAGGGGGGAGGGCAGTTCCATCAGGCCCCTTCCCCCAGCTTCCGTCAGGGCAACTCTCGGGGGGGGGGGTGCAACTGCTTGGCAGGAACAACCCTGATCCCCATGTAGCCATAAGTTGTCATCTTTTGTGTCACAAACCTGGCCAAGACAACCAGAGTTGACATCAGGATGGGAGGAGGGAAATCCTTACAGTTTGTTCTTGATCAAACGTACTTGGAAGCCTGCCTTGAAATGCTAAATGGTGGGAAAGTGCAGCATAGATCTTGATAACACATGAAATATTTTTTAAGAAATTAGCAGGAATCTCGTGATTTGTATTTCACTGGAAGTACAGCTTGTTGGTGATCTAGGAAATCTTGGGGGGGGGGTTGTTTTCCTCCAAATTCCTTTTTTGCCTGAGCCAGAACCGCCTAACATTTTGCTGTGTGCAAAATTTGGTGGCGACTCATAACCTCCAGTTGAACGTATGAAGCTGCATCGTACCCAGAGCAGTCTGTTGGCTTATCCATTTTGGCAACAGCCGTCCTGATAACACATGAAATATTTTTTAAGAAATGAGCAGGAATCTCGTGATTTGGATTTCACTGGAAGTATAGCTTGTTGGTGATCTAGGAAATCTTGGGTGGTGGTGGTGGTGCTTTCCTCCAAATTCCTTTTTTGCCTGAGCCAGAACCGCCTAACATTTTGCTGTGTGCAAAATTTGGTGGCGACTCATAACCTCCAGTTGAACGTATGAAGCTGCATCGTACCCAGAGCAGTCTGTTGGCTTATCCATTTTGGCAACAGCCGTCCAGAGGTCTCCAGTGAAGAAAGTCCCTCCCTAACATCCACTTGTGATGTCCTTTAAGTAGAGATAGCAGTAGATGTGAATGTGTATATTTTGCCACAGAACCAAAACCCTGTCCTTTTGAAAATCCCAGTTTAATATCCGTCTAAGGACCTAGGATTTAGTAGTTCTATATCAGCTGTAAGTATAGCAGCCACTGCATTAAGTTGTTGCTCAGTTTTTCAACGTTCAGATGTTAGCCAAAAAAAAAAGTTAATGTGAGGTAGGCATCAAATTCTGTTGTTCCAGTGGATGACGTGTTAGTTGCAAATGTAGAACAGCCTTTTTAAAAAACAATTATAATCTTTCAGGTCATACTGTAGACAAGGAGATGTGTGGGCGATACTCTTTTTAAAAAAGCCCCCCCCCCTTTGGTAAGGTTTGGCTTTGAAAATAGTCCTTGGTTAATGTTTAGTTTTTTTCTTTAAGAAAATCATTCATTCTGAAATTGAAGACGTTTGTAGATTTTTCACCTCCCAGAATGTGCTCCTACAAGCTGTGGAACAGATCCAGGATCCTTCAAACCCAACACTAGACCCAGGAAACATATTTTTTTCCCCACAGCAGAAGCCTTGAGTTTAATTCATTGTCCAAACCTGAAGGGTTTTTTTGTTTTGTTTTTTGGCATTGCTTGTTAAAAAGAACAAGAATCTGGGATCTTGCTGGCACTGCCCCGCACGCTCCACTCAGGAGCAGTGCAGCCCTACAAATGCCGAATTCAGTAGCAACTCCAAGCTGAGTTCAGTGGGGCTTATTCCCAAATTAAATGTGCATGGGATCACAGCCTTTCAGGGACCTGGCAGTTGAAAGGATGGTGAGATTAAGCCCTTAATCTGGGGCGAAAAAACCCAAGGATACTATTAGGATTATGGCATGAGTTATGTTTTGCCCTTAGCCTCCTTGCAGAACCTCCCTGTGGAGTCCTCAGAGAGGTTTTTCTTTTGCTGTATTTTGCTTTCGTCCTACAGCGGTGTTTCTAAATCAATGGCATTATTACTGTGATATTTCTTTGCGCTTACAAATGCAACTCTGAAATGCTTTTCTACATCCCCCCCAAAAAAACTTGATTTTCATTTTTGAGAGGCGGTGGAACAAAATGAAAGCATAGTTTTTCAGAAGTCCTTAAAAATGGGTGGTCTGTGTTAGATGGTAGTGGTGGCAGCTTTCAAAGAAACAGGAACTAAATATTGAGAACATCAGACTCCCCCCAAAGTGCCATTTAGATTTTGAAACTGATATCACGCCTTTCCATGCCAGGATGACCTTCTGATGCTTGGCGCTCGATATTTTGGATCACTTAGTCATATTTAAAACCACATGCTTAATGTTATCATTTGCAAGCTGGAAGTACGTTCATTTTGGAAAGAAAAAAGTCAGCTGGGGAACGGTGTCGTTGCAAGATTTCTAGAGGAAATATGTCACAGACAATGCACTGGTCCCCCTTAGGTTTAGCCATTGACTTGGGTAATTGCCACTGATCAGTATACTTTTTTTTTCTTTTTAAAAAAGGGGGAGAATAAAAACTAGAAAACAGAAAGAGGAGATAAATAGCGTACTCGAGGTTGGATTAGATCTACAAAGAGGTTTGTCTCTGAAGAAGTATGTTTTTTGCCCTCAGAAGCGCAGGAAGAAAAAAGCCTCAACAACTGGTAGAAAAATTGGAGAGTTGTAAACGGTGGGGGGGAAAATACATTGTTTATGATATATAGTTTGCACTGATGTTGTTTCATGCTCTCCAACCAGTCTTGACCAAGGCTGAACTAAATCTCTTTTAGGAAGACTTAAGGGAACATAATTGCACAAATACGTGTCTCTGCGCTCGCAGTCCCCACGTATACTCAGGCACACACATGGTGGGCAATGAAGACACATACGTTGTATTGTTAGAAAGCTATCGAATCCTCCCTCCCATATCATGTGTCAGAACTGATTATTTGAAGTAACTTTTGGCAGGTTTTTTGGGAGGAGGTTAACAACCTTTCCCTCCTGTTCTTGATACGGACAAACAAACACTTATGCATGTCAACTGTACAAAGTCTTTAGAATTTGTGTACCTGTGAAATAAATGGCAGAAAAGATAACAAGGCTTCAGTTGGGCTCCTTCACTTTGGCCAAATACAGATTTTGGGTTCTATTCTCATCACCTGTTTTTGAGGTGCTGCCTTCATAGTGCAATTTTGACAAAATCTGCAATTAGGAGCAATTAAATCAAAACGTATTAATAGCCAGGAACTTTGCTGTAAATGCTTAATGTGTTTTCAAGGTGTGTGGGAAATGCACTCTCTTCCTTTATCAGCTCTTTGTGATAATAAACATAATATTGTTCAACTTTATTGGGTGGGGGGGGGAAATTCCGAGGGAAAAAGTTGCAGCATTAATGCTGCATTTTTATTGTATTTATGTAAATGAGATGCCGTCTTCGCTTCTTTCATCTCTGCATATTGTATCTATTATTTCTCTATCTTGCTCTTTGCTGCGTAAGTGCCTATATTCGCTCCTTGCATTCAGCATAAAACTGCTATCATCTAATGATACCCTACCTCATTAAAGTTGTTCATGATGCAAAAGGGACTTTGATAGGCACCATCTTCCGCCTTAAATGGCTGCAGAAAAGCCGAGCCACTGAACATGTGAAAATAACACGATCCATCTTGAGTAACCGTTAAAATTGGTCATGTCACGAAAGGAACAGTAACAGCGACAGAAACTTTTTGCTGAGAAAGATCAGGTCCATAGCCCCAGGTGGCAAATATGAAAAGCAATAAGGTTTTAAGAAGCTTTTTTGGTTCTTCCGGTATCGCTCTCAAAAGACTAATTTAATTGAAAAACCTGTTGTGCCTGATTTTGTGTATGCAGACAAGAAAAGGCCCAATTTCCCTGAAGGATTCGTATTCTGGTTTACAATCATAGTTGATTTTGTTTTGGGGAAAAACTCTCTCTTTTTAAAATATCAAACTCAAATATAACTGTTAACTTATAGAAAAACCCTTTTCTATAGTACTGTAATCACTTTTTTCCCCTTAAAAAGGGGGAGGAAAATATTATTAAATAGTCCCCAAATGCTACTTCTGCTTACAGTCTTTGGCCTGTTTCTGTAAGATTCGTGCATGGCTTGCACGGGAAAAGGAAACGTCATGCTGTTTGTGATTTTAATGAAAATAATTATATCCATCTAAATCCACTGAGCGATTTCAGCTCTTGGTGTGTGACTGTGTTTAGGAAAGAAAAAGGAACGGAAGCTTCTGGATCAAAGGCCTCAGAATATATAGGTTAAAGGAGTGTTTATATCCCTGGTCTTTTGCACACACGCACCAATAAAGGCTGAAATTGTTCTCTGTACTTTTCTGTGTATTTGGGAGAAAATTTCCTTTCCATCCCATAAACTGAGTGAGGGTTCCCCCCCCTTTTTTTTCCTAGGGAAAAAGAGAGATACTCTCTTTAAACAGGATGTCATCTTTGGGTACCAAGGAGATGGGGGGGGGGAGAACCCTGCAGAGGTGTGTGTTTCACAGTTGCATTTGATAAACACTGGGCAGAGTGGTAGAAGAGCAACTGATGGAAAAGAAACTAGTTAGAATTGGAAAGAGGATTCCTTTGACTCCTTCAAGATGGAGAAAAGCGGGATACAAATTAAATCAGATAAGAAAGAAGGATTTAACAGCAACATAATGAATGCGCTTTAACCATCCCAAGAATTTGACTAGATCCGCTTGGCAAAACGGCACGCATTGGAAGGCAGGAGTCTACGAGTGCTCAGCCCTTGCCGTCTGAGCATTTCCAAGTGTTCTCCCAAAGTTAGTTACTTGTCTCAGCAGCTGTGGGAGGTGGATATTGTTATTCTGCCTTCCCCAGTGGGGGGGAAAAATTAAAGCACTGAGATAGCCCTTGTTTGCTCAAGGTCAGGCAGTAGGGAAATCGAAGTCTCCTAAAGAGGAATGCCATTTTCATAGCTCCGGGGGTTTATTGGGCACTTCATAATAGGTGATGTTCAAAGCAGGAAAGGCCTTCTAAGCACCGGAACTGCAAAAGAGATATTATTTCTGTTATGACTTTACTCACAGCTTCCTTATACTGCGTTACCACTTGGATGTCCAAAATGGTTTTAAAAAGTGGCAATTGTAGATTAAAAAAATTTAAAAGATGCAAACCGTGTCTTTAAAAATGGAGCTGCTGAAACTAGAATCCTCAAACGATTAAAATTTAAATGCATAGGAGAAAAGACCAATCTTCATCTCCTCTGAAGCCAGAGAAAATATCTCGAGGCAAGTGAATCCCATAGCCTGCACCCACATATTGTTAGGTATTGTGCTATTGTTGCACTACAGCTGTCACTAACAACTGGATGAGCCTTGTCCCCTCAGGAAAATCTAGTTGTAAATGATGGCTATACTGCAATGACAGCGCAGTAGCCTTAATGTTGGGGCAACCACTGAAAAGGCCCTGCTTCTAGTGGGTGTCATCCTTTCCAGCATATACTGAGATACCTGAGCAAGGCTCAGTAGATATGTAGTTATCCTGGTTGCGTAGATATGTTGTTCTATCTCTACTAGATATGTAGGCGGATATCCATAAAATAATGTTGTTATTTTTTAAGGACATTTGATGCATTTTTAAAAAGGATGTCAGCTTTGGGTAGCAAAGAGACAAAACATGTCCTGCAGAGGTGTCTGTCCAGATTTAAAATTAGCTGTGATCCCGTAAGGCAAAAGGGGTCATGAATCATAATGGTTGGAATGGAATGGCTTGGAAATGTAGTTATTTCCTTGTGTTCCTCACCTGCAGAGGGTTTACACTAGCCTGACTGTCAAGACACTATGTTGACATCACACTGAGAGGTGGACATCATGCTAGCATATGGACATCATGTTAGCATATTTGCAG
Organism: Gekko japonicus; assembly: GCF_001447785.1. Lineage (NCBI taxonomy): Eukaryota > Metazoa > Chordata > Lepidosauria > Squamata > Gekkonidae > Gekko > Gekko japonicus. The sequence continues at coordinate 772,336 of NW_015170894.1, read as the reverse complement.
GGGGGTGCTCCCCTTTCGGCACTGTGCATGCTTGTCTTTTGGCCTGTGTGCTGCGGGTTTGGTTTATGTATTGTTTGGACAGCTGTGACTGGCTGCAGTATCCCAAACTATGCCATGGCTGTGTTGGCAGGTGGGGAGTGTTTTTTCACTCTCAGTGAATTAAGTAGGAGTGTTTATTTTTGGGAAAAAATTACATTATTTATTGCCCGCCTTTCTCATAGGGACTCAAGGCGGATTACACGTAGTCAGTACAGTCAACAAAATGGGACATTTGATAGCCAGTGCATCCGGATGTTAGAAGTCTAGAATCCACAGAAAGAACTGAAGCGTAGCATAAGTATTAACGTGATACATTAAGCGGTGCAGACACTACATAATAGGATCCTACTTAACAATAAGCTTTATAGAAGAAGAAGAAGAAGAAGCTTTATGCGGCAGTATATATGCACTAAGTTTATATGACAGACCCCAGTGCCAGCATAAAGTTATACCGACAAAAAGCCTGGTGCAATTTATGCTGGCTGCAGGGTCAGGGGATGGCTTTGGATACTCTGCCTCTGGCATGCCTCTTGTGCTGCCCATTTCTACTGCAGCTTTGGGGTTACACTGGTGTGGCACCAGCTTGTCATCATTGTGGGAATCAGACAGCCCCAGATATGGCAGCAGATCCCAACATTACAATGATATAAGGGCTTAAGGTACCATCCTACCGTCCTAAGCAATTCACAGTGCGGACCTGAGATTGCTCCCTTAGCGGTCATCTTCCTGAGGAGTGGCAGGACAAAAATCTTTGGAGTGGAGGCATTTTTCAGCACACGCACATACCCTCCCGTTCAAAAGTGCCAGCAATTTTGGCTCAGTCCTAAATTTCATGGGTATGCCCGGAGCAGTGCATCCATGAAGCATTCTCCGGCAATGATATCATGCAGTGGCAAACTGTTCAAGGCACTCAGCAAGGAAGCATAATTAAGTGCTACCTAATACCAGGGGACTGACTAGCAGTTCATTCACACAGCCCTGTTTTTTCCATTACTGGCTTCCCACAACCGTTGACAGCCGTTCCCTCGTTTGTCCCAAGTCGTATTTACATGGGGAGTTCTGTGTTGCCAGAATCATGGTGAGAATCATTCTGATGGGGAAAACATGTCCGATTTTTTTGCAAATGCAGTGTTACTTTGGCGTCCTGAGAATATTATGACATCATGATGGTGGCATAGATGTTGAGCCTTAGCAAGCCACACCAGACCAGATTGCCAGTTCCAGAAGCATTTGGGGGAGTCATACTTGTGACCAATATGCCACTCTATCATGATTTCACTTGGAAATTCCCACCTCCCAGTGAAGCCGTGAGAGTAAGAGAAAATTAAGGGCGAGGGGAATAAAAGAGGAAACCAGGATCACGAAACTGCGGAGGAAATCGGGCGAAGCCCCGAGTCAAAATGCAGCCCCAGAGCTTCAGGTGTGAAATTGACATGTTTGTGTCGGGGCATGTTCCTTGTGCTGTGAGACAGCTCTAGTGAGAAATTGCCCAGAGTGAATGAATGAGCGGGTCAGCAAAGGTAGATCACCAAACTTGGGTCCCATGCCAGTGTTCCCTCTAAGCTGAATTAGTGTGAGCTAGCTCACAATTTTTTAGCCTCCGTCTCACATATGTTTTGTCTTAGCTCAGGAAGGGTGGCTCCGGAGCAAACTAAATTATGCAGTAGCCAAATCACTCGTTTACAACTTTAATGCCAGTAGCTCACAAAGTAGAATTTTTGCTCCCAAGACTCCACAGTTTAGAGGGACCAGGTTGGGAATGAAGGCGCTTTCTTCATTGAGCAGCCAACTTTCATGTCGGGGCTTGGAGATCTCTTACCATTACAACTGATCTTCGGACGGCAGAGATCAGGTCCCTCGGGGAAAAAAGGGCAACCTCAGGGGGGGGCCTCCTATGGCATCACATCCATACTGAGCTCCCTCCCTTCCTGGAACTCCACCCTCCTTAGGTTCCACCCCCCAATGTCCAGGAATTTCCCATCCTGGAGTTGGCAACGCTTTTTCTCCTGGGCCTGGAAAACCTGAAGAATACGTCCTTCTCTAGCATAATTCCCACCCTTGGAAATGTTGCCTGTTCATGTTACTTTTCCCCAGCAGCTCTTAAACATGGTGATCAGATGCTTCTCCCCTCCCTTTATGGGTGGCAGAAAATACTTTTGTATAGAACTATAAATGAGGGGAAGGACTAAACCACAACCCTTCACCTTTTGTGACTCATGTCTTCAGACGGATAAGATCCCAGTCATATGCAAGCAAAGCATCTTGGAAATGTTGCCTGTTCATGTTACTTTTTCCCAGCAGCTCTTAAACACGGTGATCAGATGCTTCTCCCCTCCCTATATGGATGGCAGAAAATACTTTAAATGAGGGGATGGCAGAAAAACTATAAATGAGGGGAAGGACTAAACCGTAACCCTTCAGCCTTTGTGACTCATGTCTTCAGACTGATAAGATCCCACTCATATACAAGCAAAGCATTCTAATTGTTGGCTGTGTACGGTAAGGAGACCTGTGTACTCCTGGGACTCCATCTGCCATGGCTAGCAGTGGGGGCAGCATGCATGCACAAAGTTCTGGACTTTAGCCTGTGTGCTCTACCTCTTTGCTTGCCTGTAGAGTTGCTTAGCCATTCAGAAGCAGATCTAGAAAGACATGTACGTATGAACTATTAATTGGAATCCTTCCCTTTTCTCACAAAGCCGATACAGTGAGTAAAGCATGTCCTGATGCAGAAGGCTGTCCTTGAAGCTACGCAAAATGCTGGTGTTTTAAAAACAGGAAAACTAGGAATATGGTTGCCGTTTCTTTGTAATATATTTGAATACTACCCTGTTCCTGTTCCTGTTCCTTAGAAAGGGTGGTGGTGGTGGAAGGTATAGAACAAACTCAATCAAAATTCATCATTGTTTAGTACCATAATAAAAATTGAACTTGGCAGATTTTCTCTTGAAGCACCTCTTAATACGTATTGTCAAAATGTCTAAAGATGTCTCTTAGTCATAAGCATTTAATTATTTGTGACACTCAAACTAATATTCAGAGCTGTGGAGGAAAAATAATGGTATTAAATATTTTCTCTTGTCAAAAGGTAACAAAACATTGCTTATGCGACAAACCCTTCCACGCTTCCCATTGCATTTATTTTAGGCATCTTTTAAAGGGATGATGAAATTGAGTGCGATTCTGGAAGCCCGTAACCCAGTTTTAATTGTTGTTGTGCCATTTTGTTTGTATTAATTTATTTAAAATCGTTAGCATTCTGCTTTTCCTGCCGTTCAAGGCAGCTTCCTTGCAAAAACTTGAGAGCAAAAGCCCCGCGTTGAAACATAACTGACAACAGCATATCCACTTCTAAAAACTGCAGATAGCATAATATAACCACCTTGCTTGAATCATTTTAGCAACTACAAGGCTTGAGCAAACAGATGAACCTTGTACTTTCTCCCCCCAAAAATGTGTAAACAGGGAAGAACGTTGATGGATCGCTTCCGAATAGTCATCCCAGAGCCTCAGGGCCCTAGCATACAGATGGCACTGAAGATGTTTTAAACATTGATAGTAACAGGAGCAGGGGGTGGAAAAATTTGGCAGCAGGTCTGATTTTCTAGGAGCCAGATTGGGGTGGGGGAAAGAGGAGAGATGGAGACCTGAATGTACCAGTAAGAGGAGAGCTCTGGTTCGTATAGAGGCAAGTGTCTGCTTCCTTCCCTCCTGTTCTCTCCTTCCTTTCAGGCGAGTGTTGTGTGTGTTACAGGATGAAATGACTGGAAAGGTTTCTTAAACACCAGTTAGAACGTGGGAAGGGGACAAGGAAGCTACTCCCTATTCTTTTCACCAACCCAGATGGTAGTCAATCATGCCCAGGTTTTAAGTTGCCAGTAGTGACTGGGTCATTTAATTTTTGCCCTCCTGAGCAGTGTTTTCTCTAAGCTGAGTTAGCGTGAGCTAGCTCACAGGTTTTTCACACATTTTTGCATTAGCTCAGGAAGGATGGCTCCAGAGCAAACTAGTTTATGCAGCAGCCAAATCACTCGCTCACAACTTTGATGCCAGCAGCTCACAAAGTAGGATTTTTGCTCACAAGACTCCATGGCTTAGAGGGAACATTGCTCCTGAGTCATTGTGGGGTTACTTCCTGCAGGATTTTAAAAAAATCAAATGGGTTGCATGTAGGGCTGTCCGCTGGTGGGCTTTACCCCAGAGTTTCCACTGAACCTTAGAGCGACATGACTTCACTTTCAGGGTCTAGTCACATGTGGCTTCTTTCAGTGCAAGAAAGGAGCACCTGATCCCAGCAATGGTTGAGACAGGGATGTTCTTACGAGGTAGCAGTGTGAAGCTGCCACTTCCGGCAGCATAACTGGAGGCATACGTTCCTCCGTTCCAGTCTGTAACTCTCTGTGTTACATAAGACATAGGGTTGGATCCAACTAGCTCTTCTGCTGTTGAAAAGGAAAGGGGGCATCTTCTTTGACCATCCAAAAAAAAGTTTATGCTGAGAATCAAGTGCAAAAGCCACATGGGACAGGGGCTGTAATATGGAGGAGAACTGGGTGAGACTGAGTGAAAAAAAACCTGGCTGGATCCAACCCATAAATGCCAATTGATCACACTGGCTCACTGTCGCAGCCCTTTGTTTAGTGTACAAACACATCTTAGGCTGGCACAAGTTGGAGAAGTTTTTGGCATCTGTTGTGCCTCACTTAAACAAATGATTAAATTTCTGCTACACAGGCTAAAGCCCTGCTCCAAAGGCTAGTGTTCTGTGCAGGGTATTTGGTGCATATACATTGGCCCTCTCCTTCCCATGCCAATCCTTTGTGTCTTCTGTAGTGCCCTTTTTAAAAGTTTTGAGATCCTTCAGAGCAGTATTCAGTGCTTCACCAAAGGCTGCACCTAGAAGTGCAAGTCAGAAGCTCCTCTGGGTGCACTTGGGTAGAAAAATGCCTTGGGCCATGCAACCAGTGTTCCCTCTAAGCTGAGTTCGTGTGAGCTAGCTCACAGTTTTTTTGCCTCCAACTCACACCTTTTTGTCTTGGCTCAGGAAAGAAGGCTCCAGAGCCAATTAATTTATGCAGGAGCCGAATCACTCACTCACTAATGCCAGTAGCTCACAATGTAGAATTTTTGCTCACAAGACTCCACAGCTTAGAGGGAGCATTGCATGCAACGGGCTCTTTGAGTCCCACAGTTGCAACAGTTCCTAGACTACATTTTAGCAATAGGAGTTACTGCAGAGCAGAGCGGTCTGTCAAGATCTACAGAGCACATGTGAGGGTCAACCGTTGTGTTTTTGTACACTTGTGATCTTCCGGCATAAGGAGACCATCTAAAACTATTTAGGATATTTGATATGGGAGACATCCTTCAACACTTATGAATATGCAAAATGCTACAGAAGCCCCCTAGTAACTTTCTGAGTTGCAGCCTCAGATCTGAATTTTGTGACTTAAGCTCTAGTCTCTAATTATAACTAAAGAATGTCTGAAATGCATGGCAGTCTGAAATGCATCTTGGGGGAAAATCTGAAACATGAATAAATAATTTAGTTTGACAGAAATGGATGAGAAAGAACAATTTGGAAACCGAGTTCCAGTTAGCATGTTATCCGTTAAGAGATTTTTTTTCTTCAAACAAGGCAATGTCAGTTGCTGAACGTGAGCATCAGATTAGTTCTCTCCCCATCAGGACAATTTTGGTTTTGGGTCAAGCTTTTGTGTTAATCAGTGGAAAATTCGGGTATGCATATATTTATGTTAATTCACTTATGCACATATGTAACAACATAGTTTTGGACTCTGAAGCCACCATGGACATGTGCCAGTTTTTTTAGAGGTTGTGATCTGGAAGTTTTTGGATTTGTTGGGAATGTTGCAAGAAATGGCTGAATTGGATCGTATGACTTGGAGAGTGTGTCAGTGTTGCTTTTCTAACGTTTTCTTGGATGGAGCTGCTTATGCACACCGTTCCATTGGAGCCCTGCACATCTTCTGACCACTGCATGAATTTAGAAGGACCGTTACATGAGGTGGGACCATGGGACCATGGCTCAGTGGTAGACTATCTGCTTTTCATGCAATAGGTCCCACATTCAGTCCCCAGCACCTCCCATTAAAAAGATCAAGTAGCAGGTGATGTGAACAGCCAATTTCTGCCTTTGAATCTGGAGAATCACTGCCTTTGAATCTCAGTAGATGATACTGACCTTGATAGACCAAGGGTCTTCCTCCATATACAACAGCTTCATGTCTTCATTGCTCTGTTCAGAACTGAGAGAGCCAATGTGGTATTGTGCTTGAACTAGGAGCAGAGACATCTGTGTTCTTCTAACCCCTGCTCAGCTGCAAAACGAATTGGGTGGCTTTGGGCCAGCCAGTTATTCTCAGCCTAGCCTACTTAACAAGGCTGTTGCAATTATAAAATAGGAGGAGAGAGTGTTGCTTTAAGCTCCTTGGAGGAAGGGCAGGAAAACAAAAATGTGACAGAGCCGAGTATTTAAATAAGGCTGTGGTCACACACACTAAATAATCCACTTTCAGTTCACTTACTAACTAGATTTTACTGTGTGAACTGGCAAAATCCTGTCAGAAAGTGGATTGAAAGTGGATTATTTAGTGTGTGTGACCTCAACCTGACACTTTTTGCTGTATAAGTGAATTATGGCTCTTTGTTGCTCTTCTTGGTAGAAAACAATAGCATCACTGGAATGTTTGCTCTTAAAAATGAACAAAATGGTTACCTGTGACCACAAGAGCAATAGTGAATTTCTTTTATCATGACCAGTGTTCCCTCTAAGCTGAGTTAGTGTGAGCTATCTCACAGTTTTTTTGCTTACATCTCACACATTTTTGTCTTTGTTCAGGAAGGATGGCTCCAGAGCAAATTAATTTATGCAGTAGCCAAATCGCTCACTCACAACTTTAATGTCAGTAGCTTACAAAGTAGAATTTTTGCTCACAAGACTCTAAATAAATGTACAGCCTAATATTTATTCATTCATTTATCATTTATTTTGGAGGCGATAAGATGAGGGGAGTGGCCTGGGATTTGCAAATATTGCACTACTGTTTCTGGAGCATGATGCAAAATTCTATATGGTGGTCAATAAACCTTGATTATAAAGGTAACACAAACTGTTAGAACCGGTGGAAAGGGTTAACAAAGGGTTACAGAGGCATTCGCAAATATGTCTAAGGCATCAGAATTCTCATAACTTCTTACACTTTTGAAAATAGCAATACCATCAGAAATTTTAAAAGAGGATACTAGTTCTGAAGGGAACACCAGTTTAGCTTTTTAATTTGCACAGTGCCCAGTTTAACAAAACAACACCAAAAAGCCCAGCCCCAGATTCATGGAGTGTTTATTTCAGTTCTGTGTTTTTGCATTGTTACAAACGCAGAGCTGTTTGCTTTTAAGCCTGTATTCTAAAGGGAGCGGCATTATCTGAGTTATAAAGTGAACGTTTTGTAACAAGTCTCTCAAGTCTCCACAAAAGAGAGGGGGGACTGAAAAATACAAAAGTACAACTTTTTTTTTTAACCAAAAGGGCTTTTATATCTCTATCAATTATAGAAACACCAGCTGCGGTGGATTAGAAATGTGTTAGGATGATAGGGACTTCAAAGAATTTGCTCGAAAGGAGCAGTATCCAGATCCGGTTCAGACCCAAACTTTTTGCAGCTTGAATGTATAGGTTTTACTGGAATAGGGCTTACTGTTTTCTGTTTGATGCTGATTTGCCTTTGTTACAGTGCTTTTGCATCCACAATGACATTGATTCTATAAGTATAGTACCTAAGACATATGGTCCTATAGAGCCAGGGTGGTGTAATGGCTAGAGTGTCCAACTTGATTCAGATTCCTACTCAGATCCCTGGGATCAAATCCCTACTCAAGCTTGGACCTGTCTAGTCTCTTTAGGCTTGGTCTACCTTACAGGGTTGTTATGGGGATAACACAGGGGATAGACTAATCAAATAATCCTTGGTCCCTGCCACACGGGGGGAAAGGGACGGGCTGAAGCGTGGCTTTTGAAAGCCGCACCAAAAGAAACACGCCGCGGCAGGATCACATTGATCCCCTGAGCCGCGGCGCATTCCCTCCCCGGCACGATCAGATGCCGGGGGAAGCGACGGAGGGGAATGGGAGACTGCCGAACTGCGCATGTCTGAGCATGCGCAGTTCAGGCAGGAGCCGGGGATGCGCCGGAAGAAAGACGGGCCGGTGATCCCACGGCCGGCCTTGATGCGGCCGTCGTGGATGAACCACCTCAGTAGGTGGTTCATTTTTGATGCGTCTCTTTGGGGGTAGGGCCGGATCGGGGACGGGTGCGCAACGCTGCCCAGATGTTGCAGTGGGATCGCGCCCGTTTGCTCCGGCCCCGATCTGGCCCACTCCCGGCCCAGAACCCCTCGTGTGGACAGGGCCCATGTATGTCAACCTGAGCTTCTTTGTGGAAGGGTAGGATAAAACTGGGTAGATAGTAATATACACAGACATCAAGACCCTCCCCTGAAAGGTGTATACTTTTCTTGAGGCATGTGCTAGGTGGCAGGAGATGTGAACAAAACAAAGATCCCAAACTAGTAGAGGGAGGACAAAAGAATTGGGGCAAACAAGGAGCAAATGGCAACCATACAGCTATATATCTCTCCACTGTGAGTTGAGGACTGTGGGATGAGGCAAAGACTTAACAGAAGAGTAAAGTTTTGATCCGGAGTTTAAACATCATGTTCAAGAAGGCACAAGAAGCAGAAAGGGAGAATGGGTGATTATTATTTTTTTTAGGCTGTAGAAGACGTTTGGGCAGCTGAGGGAGCTAGAATTGTGTGTCTGAAGTCAAGTGCTGCTTTATCCGGATATGAGAACGATGGCACTCGGGCGCAGTCTGGTGTGATGGAGTGCTAGGTGGGGGCTGGAGACACGGGTTCGGATTCCCTACTTAGACGTGACCCCTTCCTCTCCCGTCACCCTGACCTAAGTCACAGGATGGTTGCTGTGAGCATAAAAGGGAGGGGTGAGAGCATGCTAGCCAGAGCTCCTTTGAAGGAAGGGTGGGTTAGAAATACAGAGACCTCGTGCTGGAATTGTGGCAAAACACAGCCCTTGTAACTTGAAAACAGGATCTTATGAATTTGGTGGTGCATGTTGAATTTTTAAATTTTGGATGTTTTCATTGTGGGAATACGATGTGTGAACTGAATGTGCAAATGCGCTTGCTGTGTTCAAGGGGGGAATGGATTTATTTGAAACTTAAATATCGCCAAACCAAAGTATTATTTGGTAGAGGATGGTACCAGCTATGCGGAAAAGGGAACCGAGTGATTTCTTGTGGTCTCCAGCCTTGTGTATGTATGACATTTTGTGAGGGGGAGTAGATATTGGCCTCATCGCTTACCTGTATGTATTTGCTTGCAGAATGCCTCTATATGTGTGTGGACTCCATCCCCTATCAAGAGTATTAGAAAATCAGCATTTCCAATCAAGTGGATGGAAGCTATGCACTTTTGATTTGCACGTGCATCCATTTATTTATTTAAAATATTTATATGCCTGCCTTTCTCCTGAGGATCTCAGAACTCATGTGAGGCAAACACGGATAAGGTAGTGGACAGGGCCAGCCAGCTCCTACATGCAATGTCCCTGAACTTGCATTTGCCCAGGGCTACTCTTATTAGGGATGTGTGTACTGAAATTCCCAAGCAAAAAAAAATCCCCCATAAAATGCCTTTTCAGGTTGTTCTGTGTATTGACAGAAAATAATAGAATATAGAACTATGCAGATTTTTTTTTTTTTAATTGGGTGGAATAGGGGATTTTTCCCGGGGTCTGGAGCAGGAGTCTTTAGAGCAAATGGCATCAAATTGGCAGAGAGCCAAGTCCTCTCTCTCACCTAGAGACCCCTATGTTTTAGCGGGTTGGATAGGGGGCTTTGGTTTTATGAACCCACTTCATAGAAGCTTCAGCAAGACCAGAAGGACTCAAGAAAATGGCTGGCCGTGGCCTAGCCAAGGAGACCTTGTTCTCTCAGACTTCTCCAAGGCTCCGGTGATTTTCTCCAAAGCTTTGTGGATTGCTCTGGGAGCATTGTTCTGATGAGTTTGGAGGGGGGGGGGCTGTTTTTTCTTTGTGTGTGTGTTTGTGTGTGCGTGCATGTGGAGGGAGTTTTTCTCTTGTTACTGTTCAACATTGCCTTGGAGGAAGCCCAGCATTCCCCCCACATAGGATGCCTGGGGGCGTCTTGTTCAGCAGTCTGTAAAATCCCCCCCCCTTTGTCCAATCCCCTTAAAACTTTGCAAGTCCATAGGAGAGAGGGAACACTTGACAGCCTGCAATTTTGGTTCCATTTTCTCTGGAAACACCTGCTCCAGTCCCCACCCCCAAAAGATCTCCTTTTCCCTCCATAGAAAACAGTGGAGACCAAATGGCTGGGGGCACCGTGCTCAGTGTTCCATAAAGTCGGACTACTTTTTCCAATCCCCTTCAGACTTAGAAATTCCGTAATGGAGAGGGGAGTCTTCTTGGTTCCTTGAAAATCTGGTGCCAGGTGCTATGAAAAACACTTGCTCCATACCCCTGTAAAAGTCTTTTATTCCTCTACAGGTAACAATGGATTCTTAAATCTGAAAATACCCCCAACCGGTGTTCCCTCTAAGCTGAGTTAGTGTGAGCTAGCTCACAGTTTTTTTGCTTACAGCTCATACATTTTTGTCTTTGTTCAGGAAGGATGGCTCCAGAGCAAATTAATTGATGCAGTAGTCGAATTGCCCACTCACCACTTTAATGCCAGTAGCTCACAAAGTAGAATTTTTGCTCACAACACTCCACAGCTTAGAGGGAGCATTGCCTCCAACCCTGAAAATGAACCGGAACCACTATATAGATACCAAAAAAATCTGGGATTATGGGATTGGTGGGCCTCCCAAACTCCGTATCTGAAGTTCACCGATCTCCCCCCCAAAAAAAGTGCATACCCCTAACTGTTACTATTTATTTATTTGGGGGGATTTATAAGCTGCCTCTCCAGAGACCTGCTTGCTCAGTGCAACTAACAAAATAAGAACAAACAACAACAGCATAAAAAATAAAACCGTAAGACCCGTCAATAAAAACCAGTCATAAAATCGATGGTAAAAGCCGCATGAAGGAGCTTAAATAGCATAACCAGAAATTAAAAGCAGTAGCTGTAAAACGTTGAAAGTTATTAAAAAACAGCAGTATGCAGACCGTAAAATAACCCTTAAAAAAGGACAAGATAAAATTTCAATTAAAATGTCTGGGGAAAGGCACCTTGCAGTGCCATCTTAAAGCAGAATCACAGCCTTCTAAGCTCATTGACTACATTGGACAGAGAAGGGTGTAACTCTGCTTAGGTTGACACTGTGGAAGAATTGTCACGTCCCATACCTTTGTGTACTTAACATGAAATGGTATACCTAGAGGCATCCCTTCCCTTCTTCCAAGAAAAATTCACTAATTGTGTGGAACTTCCTTTTTTCAGGGGTGATTTACCTCAGCATGCCTCTGCAAATTTTATTTCTTATTATTTAGATACAAAAATTGGGGCCAACATGCAGTGTGGCAGTAACTGGAGTACAGCTCCACAGCTGCGCTTCCTAGGGAAGGGAACGCAGTGGGACCTGCGGAAGAAGGATTGCTCGTACTTTTGAGTTGGCTGAGGAGAAATGGCCACGGCTTGTTTCCTGCTTGGCAGGAAATGAGCCCAACTCCTCTTCCCACCTCTGTGTGGGTTTAAATAAGAGGATTTTCAAAATGTCTTAAAGTTCATATGGGAGGAGCAATAAAATGCAGCATTTTGGAACAGTAATTACCATTTTTATCAGCTTTGAAGCGAAGGTTTCCAACTGGACGGAGGGGAAATGTCCTGCCCCTTTAAGGTAAAGGTAAAAGGTAAAGGTTCCCTTGCTCGAAAGCCAGTCGAATCGGACTCTAGGGTTGCAGTGCTCATCTCCGTTTCCAAGCCGAAGAGCCAGCGCTGTCCAAAGACGTTTCCGTGGTCATGTGGCCAGCATGACTAAACACCAAGGCGCCCAGAACGCTGTTACCTTCCCACCAAAGTGGTACCTATTTATCTACTTGCAATTTCTTGCTTTCGAACTGCTAGGTTGGCAGGAGCTGGAACCAGAGATGGGAGCTCACTCCATCATGCGGCACCCGGGTCTCGAACTGCTGAACTACTGACCTTCCACAGTCTGCAGTTCAGCGTCTTAACCACTTGAGCCACCGCAGTTCCATCCTGCCCCTTTAATGGAGGCTTAATATTTGGGAATGGGCAGTTGAAGCTTTCCATGGCATGAAGCTAAATAACATCATCCTAGAGTCGGATTTGACTGGCTTTAGAGCAAGGGAAACTTTTACCTTTACCTTTAATAATTTCTTGCAGATCCACCTGATATTAAAGGGACAGCTAGAGGGAGCTGGTTAAAAGTCAGCAGCCCTGAGATGCTTAAATGTCTGACTATGACCCCTACAGACACCTCCCTCTAGGAATTGTGCTACTCTTATTTACATTCTTTAGCATCTTTCAGTATTCTGCATTCAACTGGCTTCATTCAAAATCATCCCCAATTTTCTGAAGTCTGAAATCTGGCAGCAACTTTTTGTTTCCCCCACCAAAGTCTAGAGGATATGTGTTTGCCTTCTTAGAGCTGTGGTGTTTACTCATCACCATATCTAATCTGTTTTTCCTTTTCTCTTTGGCCTGATTCTTTTCTCAGTAAACCTGTGCTTGGGCTGTACTGCTTCATACTGCTGGTGAGGAATCTATGACTGGATGTTCCTTTATTTTTTTTAAAAAATAACAAATGTGTATGTAGACATGTAGATGTCAGGGAACGTTTTGTGTCATACATGAATGCTGCACATCTTTCAGAGCTTGCCACTCCTCCTCAGAGCTTGTAGGATGCTGAAACTTGGACAGTGTTGATTCATCTCTAAGTGGAATGATGTATAGAGCAAAATGATGGTTTTGTTTGCTGAGTAGTCTGCTTTAAGACAGAGGCTTAGACTGGATAACCTTACATGTTTTGTGCAGTCCTGAATGGAATCTGGCATTTATTCTGAAGTGAATAGAAGGCAGTTTTGTAATGGAAAATTGGGAGCATTGTGCTATTTTGTGGACTTCTTGATGGATCTGTAGTAAATGGCCCTTTTTAGACATTACAGTTCACAGAAACCAGGAAACCAGGAAATGAATTTAGGGTTGCCAGCTCCAGGTTGGGAAACACTTGGCGATTTTGGGGGTGGAGCTGGAAGAGGGTTTGGGGAGGGGCTTCAATAGTGTATGGTGACATAGAGTCCACCTTCCAAAGCAGCCATTTTCTCCAGGTGAACTAATCTTTGTCACCTGGAGATCAGTTGTAATCCCAGGAGATCTCTAGCCACCACCTGGAGGTTGGCAACCCTAATGTACTTCCTCCCAGTTTTGGAACATGCAAACCAGGAACTGGAAAAGTAGGGTGCTGTGTAGCACGTTTAGAGGTTGTATGTGCCTCCAAAATTCATCTGTTGTCCTTTCACACAACAGGGCAAGTGCATGTGTTGAGAAGATCATGGGCCATGCATGGTCCTAATATGCGATTAGTAAGTTCCTGGTTACATGAAGTTGTAACATTTGAAAAGGGCTATTTAAACAAGGAAAAGGTCCACACATAAGCTTTGCCCCATTTTCAGATTTAATACATTCCTGGTGTCTACTGAATACAAATCTTCTTGTTTCCTGCTGCCACACAGAGTAGCGGTAGGAGAATTTTTAAAAATTGCCATCAGGTCAGTGTCATGATGTCACTTCTGGATAGGTATCTATAGGAATTGCCAGAAAGTCTATAATAAACCCATAGATTTTTTGGTAATTCCTAGAGAGGGCTGATGTCACTTCCAGGAAAAACATGGAAGTGACATCAGTCCTCTCTAGTAGTTGCTGAAAACTCTATGGTTTTACCATAGACTTTCTGGCAATTCCTAAAGAGGCATGACATCACTTCTGGGTTTTTTCCTGAAAGCAATGTCACACCAGAGACCTGCCACTCCATGTCCCCACCCCTCAGTCTTCTGGCGGTCTAAGTACTGAAAGATCACAAACAAACAATATCTGTGTTCGTTTAGCCGGCTCTCCATCCATCTATCTGTGTTTTGCTTTCTTAAAAACAAAGGTATGGAAATAATAATTAAAGAAAAAGAAACATCATCTCCTGACAAATATAGAGCACTTAGGTATCATAATGAAACACGATAGCGCAGTGAGAGATGGACAGTGAAGCATTTCGGTGAGGCTGAGGCAAAGAAAAATTAGTGTGTCAAAGTATGTGCTGGTCACATCACTTTGCTGGCATCAAGAGGTAAAAAGGAAGCAACAGTGGCTTTCTGTGGATCAGCTCTGTAGAGACTGTTTAGTTTTTCTTATTGTGTTTCAGATTGCTCTGGGACTTAACTGCTTTGCTTTTACATAGAGCATCTGACATTATCAAGGCACATTGTGCATTTTGCAGTGGAAATGCAATTTTCTATTTCCACTTGAATCCTGGGAATGTTGGCATTTTCCAGGCTGTCAGACAAATGAGTGCTCAGTAGGACATTTAGGCCTGTCTTTCTATCTAATCTATCTAATCTATCTCATTTCTAAAGTGCCCATCACCTTGGCATCTAGGTGTAACCTTCCTGTCCAAGTCTCTTTAGCTGGGATAATTTAGCCAAGTCCTAAGAGAGTTCAAATGCCTCTTGATCAGGTTGAAACCATTTTTATAAGAATGGAATTGAAACCTGTGCAGTGATATGTATAGGTTTGTACCTCCCAATCTGCAGTCAGCAATATGATTCGGTTCCCATGTTTTGCAGATGTTGTAATGGATGCATTGATTGGTAACTGAGCAAAAGTTGTAGAATACCATAAGAGCTTATGTTTATGTATGGTAGATTTTATGGGAGACATATGTACACTTATCTCATATCCGTACAGATAGGATTGCCAGCACAGTCTTGGCCATCACTGTGAGATTTTGAAGGTGTTCTCTAGGGAGGGTGGAGTTTGGCAAGGATGTGACATCACTTCCAGAGGATGCCCTCAGTGTCTGTGGTAAATACCTTTGAGACACTGGGAAATTCCTAGACCTAGACTGTTTCTGTAGAGGCCATTTTCCTCCCCTTCCACAATTTCTGGAGGGTGGAGGATTGGCACTAGGGTTGCCAGGTCCCTTCATAGCACTGGTGGGAGGATCTGGGGGATGTTCTAGGGATGGGCAGGGACATTGTGCAATGGGCTGCTTTCTGGGGAAACGCTATGGTAAAAACAGCCTCAAACCATAGAGTTTTACCCAAAAAGCAGAATGCCCCCCCCGACATCACCGACATGCTGACATCATTCCCTGGTGATGTCAGTGTGTTGCACATGGCTTCAGGGGGGATATCCTCCCACCAGCCAGCTGGACAGTAGCGGGCAGGAGCCCACGAAACTGGGGGATCCCCGTCTCCACCTGGGGAATGGTATCCCTAATTGGCGCCAAGTGTGGGGGTTTGCCAACCAAGGGCAGATAAATGGCAAACCTACATGGACAACAGTGTACCCTTGAATTTGTTCTGGCCGTTCCAGAGCCATGGAATGGAGAAGCATAAGTGTCATTGCCTGTGTCCACTTCTGGATCTCATATGATGGAAGAGCAGAAACATAGCAACAGGCCATTTAGATTAAATCCCACAGTTTAATCATTTTTTAATCCCAATTCAAACATTTTGGCAGCCATTCCCAAATCTGTCATGCCCGTGATGAATCTGCTTATGAGTCATGCTATCAAAACATCTGAAGTTTCATGGTATTTCAAATTTAATGCAATTTAGATATTACATTATTGCTATATATTCAGTGGCAGGTTCACTCATGGGTCATACTGGAGGACTATAGTTTGTTGCCTGTGTCCCACTTAAGAGAAGGTGGGTTGGTACCCTTTTATATCAGGAGACTATTACTGCAACAGTATGCAGGCACAGAACTGCTGAATGGCAAGTTGCACCCAGATAAAGCTAGTTGTAAGGGTGTCTATTGACTAGCACCTGTAACATTATCAATTCACCCTAATCCCAGGAGCAGTTAGGGAACTGCCTCTTAGATGTTTGTATTTTTTTGTAAGAGGAGGGGTAAATATCAATGCAAATAAATGTGTGTGCCATTTTTTTAAAAAAAGACTGGCCGCTCATATATTTGACAAGGAGCTGGGCTCCACTGATGGCTGATCCAGACTTTGACTCAATAGTATATATGTTTGAAATGCAAATTACAAAGCCAAGATTACACCATAAATGAAAAGTCTTCTCTTTAAATCTTATATTTGTCTAAGCAGTTAAGCACAGTTTGTGGATGTGTGCAAAGGGACACATCATACCAACATAGCCAATTGAGCATGGAAAGGTGTTTTCACACATCTTAAAGCATCCACAGCAAGTCATCTTCTACTGATACAAACTGAAACTTCACAGTCTGTGTGATCATTCTCACCCCAAAACAATCCAGATCAGCTCCAGCCCATACAAATGAACAATGATTATGTCCAGTGCACACATAAAATGTTTACTATTCCCCCTCCCTCCGTGAGACCCGAGCCTGCTGTAAGTGCTTTTAAGGACACACAGGACCACTCAGAACGGTAATTGCCATGCGCTAACAATCCTGTTTGCATTCATGTCCTGAGAAGTATGTGATTAGAGCTGCATTTCTGCATGCAGACATGCTGCTTTTGATCATTTAGCCCAACCACACTTAAGACTTAGAATGACTCATGTATGGGATGCAAGTTTTCTTATCTGGGAGACTGGGCTAGTCACCTGGGTCAGGTTGGTGAAAACAGGCCATTGAGGATGTAACTTCCTCTGTTGTAATTGAATTTGATCTGAACTGTACAGATGCATCCGGCCCCCACTCTGTTCGTTCTCGTGCACAGGTTGAGATGTCACTGTAAACCTACCCCTCAACGATAATTTCATTGAGAGCCAGACATTTCAGACGTGACAGCGATCTCTGATCCCTTCTGGACCCAGCAGCTCTGGGATTTCAAACCTGCAGCCTCTGGATAGAACAAGGGGGATGGATTTGCGCAAGGGGAGTAGACTATCACATCAGCTGTTCTCTTAATCCTTTAATGATTGAGAGAGATGAATGACTCTTTGTGCGATCTAATTTAATCTCTCGTGAGTTTGTTGGCGGCCCAGAGCATGCCATTTTGTACACAAGGTGTACAAGATCGTGCCATTTTGTACACAAGGTGCAATTTTTGTATTCTTTATTTGGAAGGTTGGCTCAGTCAGGGATGACACTTGTAGCTGCTTGCCCCCAAAAGGAGATGATGTGGTAGAGGTGGAAGTGAGTGCGCAAGCTAACAACAACAGCAACAACAATAATAAAAAAGAATAGCCCTCAAGATGGCTAATCATAGAAAACTATAAAACAATGAAGCAGTCAGAACAGAATCTAAAACTTTAAAAAACCCTATTTTAAACATCGGCATAAAATATAACATCAGCAACAAATAATTAAACAAGCATTAAAATAAGCCTTAAGCAGAAATAACAATTCATAAAACAAAAACTACTAAGAAGCAGCAGGAACGGTGGGGGGGGGGGAACCCAGAAAGAGAAAGAATAAAATAAGAGCCCCCAAACAACAACAACAACAACAAAATGAATATTTATAATGTCTCAGGTACTCCATACCGTGGGCCTCCATGCCTATATGCTTGGTGGGCCAAAATGCTCTGTTCTTCCCCTCACACTCTTAGTTTGCCCTTAGTGATATCAGCACACAGCCAGAATTGATTGAATATACATTTTCATGACAGTTATGTGATTCCTGATTGGCTGGGGTCATCCCCCTACCATAGAACAGCCAGGTTGTAAAAAAATGGAATTGAACAGCAGCAGATCACGAAACAATAAGTCAGTGAACAAGGTGATCAAGGATGAAACAGGAAAATATTTCAATCCCTTCTCAAAGCACATCTTTCACCCTGAAACAGGAAGAGGCTGCCATGATGTCTTATGAACCCTTATGCTCTATGTAGAAAAAGAAGGGCCCGTATCTCATAAATACATGCAGTGTATCTGTAATGCTTGCAGAAGCACTGGGGTACCAATGATTTTTGAAGTCAGGTGGCTACAGGTCTTCTACCTACCAAAGCCATCGAAGAATGCTGTGACGAAGATCAGTTCTCATATGTAGGAGTCATCTTTGTGGGCTAAAGTGTGCTGTTCCTGAAATGCAGGGACCAACATATATTCTCCCATGTTTCCAAATGTTAATCTCACTCCCTGATATTTTTACTTCATTCTAATGTGTATCATTTGGACAGCAATGAACAATATCTGCCCTGCCTCAGACTGATAGTTTTCTAAGAGTTTCTCCAGCTCCGTCCTTCTCTTTTGCTGAAAGCCAAGTAGCTGTTGAAGCCTGAAATGTGACAATGGTCCACCAGAATCAGTGGCGACCAGGTGTCAGTTCTGGATGTCCCCAGAATGCTCAGTAATCTGGCCAAATATCCAATCTATGCAATGTTAGGGCTGCCCTGTTTGTAGATACAGAAAGAATATGATTCCTTGGGGGAACCAAGAAATGCAAACCATAGCTGTATAAACATAGAATACAAACAGCAACAAACTGACAACGCATTACCACCATATCCCATCATCCTTTCTTTAGGCTAACTAAATGCACCTTTTTAAAATAGCACCATCTATTGGTACATATCAAATTCAGGACCGAGCAAAAAGATCACAGATCTCTGTTTTAGTTCTCAAAGGCATCACCTCCTGCCTCCCCACCCTCCTGAACATTGTTTTAATTGTTTTCATGTCTTTGCATATATTTTAGCTCTGGTTTGAATTATTTTAACGATTTGTGTTTGGGTTTTAATGGTTTTAGGATGTGGTTTTATTATGTATGTTCTAATTTGTTCGTCACCTTGGTGGCCCTTGTAAGGGCAGAAAGGCAGGATCAGTTCACCTGGAGAAAAAGGCAGGATATAAATTTTGTACAATCAATAAATCAATAAATTTATCTGGGCTGTGCAGTAAGGGATGGAAGGATTTAACCCTTCCATCCCTGCATGGTTTTGCTGATCAGAATCAAGGCCATTGGGACTGATATTAGCCCTTTAAAGGAAAAAGTAGTGGGTACCCTTCCTTTTGCCTGCCATGTTTCTTTAAAGACCTATAACAGCCTGGGGAGAGCCCAATGTTGTTTTGCAAAACCACAGGGGGACGAAAGCGTTAAGCTTCCTCTTCTCCATCTCATGTGGCTGTTTCTGAATTAGTGGGCAAACAGCTGCAATTAAGTTATTTAAAAAAATGCTGGGAAGATCCAGTTGTAGATCTCTCAAGAAGAAGAAGAAGAAAAAGAGGAGGAGGAGGAGGAGGAGGAGGAGGAGATTGGATTTATACCCCGCCCTTCACTACCCAAAGGTGTCTCAGAGCGGCTTACAAACTCCTTTCCCTTCCCCTCCCCACAACAGACACCCTGTGAGGTAGGTGGGGCTGAGAGAGCTCTGCCAGAAACTGCTCTTTTTCAAGAACAGCTGTTGTCAGAACTATGGCTTGCCCAAGGTCATCCAGCCAGGTGCAAGTGGAGGAGTGGGGAATCAAACCCGGTTCTCCCAGATTAGAGTCCGCGCACAACCACTACACCAAAGGTCTTGCCTGTTTTGAGCCTCAGATCACCTAGACAGTCATACTTTGGATGTAATAACAGGTTTGCAGCAAATCAGAACCTTGTAACTCAGTGTCTGTCTGTTCCAGGGTCTTGGATAGAGGCCCTTTGCAATCTGGCTACCTGAGATTTTTGGACTGCACACCCTAAATAGCTTGAACCTGTAATCTTATACTTACAAAGCCTATGTTGTTCCAGAAGCTTTGACAGTGGCTACCCCAAAGTTATGAGGTACCTTTCAGAAGAATCCTGAGCATATTTAGGAAGTCTTTGTAGTTTCAGTTGGTTTGGTGTGTGGGTGGGGGCACAAGAGAGAGTCAGGGTTAAATTGACAAAAGGCTGGTCATTTTACATTCTGGCATGATTTTATTTTGTTGTGTCTTCGAGGGATATTCTAAACAGATTTGACATGCTCATTTTATTTTGTCACTTGTTCCATGGAATGACTATAAATTCAAACTCTCTGCTTTTGCCACTTACCCAGATGTAGAACTAGGGTAGGCTAGTCAAAGAAGCCATGTGGCTTGTGTCTGAAGTACATTGAGGCAGAAAGAAATGAGTCAGTATCTTGAGAATTCTGTTCTCTGTCATCATCCTTGTGCTCGATTTGTTTTCCTAATAAAGTAGTTACAATCCAATCC